>NC_056746.1:1428947045-1429247045 GCF_019279795.1 Protopterus annectens | reverse complement strand
ACACACACACACACACACACACACACACACACACACACACACACACACACACACATTACAGTCACACGGAAATGCACATGGCACTCTCAACACACACATACACAGACTACGGCAATCACAAATACAGTTGAACACAGTACCTACGTGGACCTCAACACCGGCAGCGGTAACTAAATGTCCCTTCATATCATGATAATATTACTCATGGTTCTAGTGTTCTGGTACTGTGTTCTTTCAGTCTTTCAGCCTCGTGGTTATGCGTGTCGGTATGTGACACATTCCATAGTTGGTGGTATCCTATTTATTTGTACCTCCAAGGTTTTATGAATGTCGTTGACCTATCTATATATTTGCAGATATCGGTGAATCCGTATATATCAACATATATCTCTCTATCACCCTTTCTATCTGTAGTATATATATATATATATATATATATATATATATATATATATATATATATATATATATATATATATATATATATATATATATATATATATATATATATATATATATATATATATATATATATATATATATATATACATATATATATATATATATATATATATATATATATATATATATATATATATATATATCTCTGACAGAGAGAGTGACAGGCAGAATACACCTTTCATTGTGTACTTGTCGGTGTATACTGTTTCTGGACTCCGCACGTTTGTGTTTGAACCTGTCACATTACACACCTGCCATAGGTACATCTTGGCTACCTTAGTTTTAGTTGATTGTGTACATGATTGCGTGTTCTACTCCTGGCAGTGATCGTTTTACCCTTCAGAGCAGGCACTATTAGTACAGGGGTGAATAATGCTGGTTTCACCTGTTCTGGACATCATTGACCGTGATCTGTGCGATATTCAGAGAAGCTTAGCCCTGTTTCGCGCATATCCGTATAGTCATATTTAAACAACGCTTACCAGCACTGGGCAACGCATATTCCCGCTAACGTGTGCTAAACATGATCTGATGACCTGCATTCGATATGCATTATTTGTGCCTTCGGGGTTACGTTACATCCCTTGCAGGACGTGGGACCGGGAACATGCACGACAGTCACTGCATTTACCACTTGGCCATCTGGGATTTGTACACGTGTTATGGTGTTTTGTATGTGGAGTATACTACAGCTGTTACTCCATACTGCACTCACATGGGTAACTCAGTTAGTTTACATATGGATGAGTCCAATTAATGGTATGTCCATGTGATGTTTACTGGATGTGCTCCAGCATTGGGTATGTATATCACAGTGAGCCACACACGATAATGTGCTACACCTTCAAACGACCATAGGTGGAGCATGCTGGGGTGACAAATACCTGTCATGGTACACCCCATGCCTTGACACAACATCCATGATTACATTATGTGGAGCCCCTCATTAACGCAGCAGGGAATCCGTGCAGAGTGTGTGCAGAACAATGCTTACACACATGTGATCACACAATTGCCTCTGCTCCACTGAGCGACAGTTGGTTACTCGATGTTGTGACGAGAGCAGACACTGTTTGCCTCATTTGGTGTATGGCCTCTGACAATCGGGCGTGTACCTACCGATGTACCTAGGAACCTATACACACAGCACCAACATATGCTGATAGACGCATGTAATGTTCAGGTGTTGACATTCCTTGTTCCAATAGCTGTTGTGTGTACAATGTTTGAGGACTGCCTATGTAGGATTCACACAGTGGGCCACCTATACATTACAATTTACAGGTGGTCATGTGTGTGTGCCATCCATTTTACTGTGTGTGCAGGTGGAGTGGTGTGTCAGTCTGTAGGGGCCTACACTGTCAGAGTATGTGCTATACGTTCCCTCTTTGCCAAGGCATATGCATATTGCGCATGCCTCCATCTGCCTACTGGTGCTGGCACAGGGTGTTCGTGGTCTGAATCCCTCTGTGCCTGTGATGGCCTTGGCAATTGTGGTGGGCTATGAGGGCCTTCACCATTTTGTCCCTGCTGCAGCTGTTTCCGCAGGATCATATTATGTAGCATGGCATATACTATGAAGATGTGGGCACACATGCCTGGAGAGTACTGCAAGGCTCCACCAGATGTGTCCAAGCAATGGAACCGTGATTTCAGCATCCCGAACACATGCTCTATGATGATTCTGGTTTGTGCGTGTGCCTCATTATGGCATTCTTGCATGGGTGTGTGTGCATTTCTGATGGGAGTCATCATCCATGGCTCCAGTGCATAGCCAGCATCCCCCACAAGGTGGCCATGTAGGATGTCCCCCCTGACAAATACCTGATACAGCTGTGAGGCATGCCAGATATGGGAGCCATGGTAGCTTCCAAGGCTGCCAGCAGACACATCCATGATAATGCCCTGGGCATTGCACACAACCTGGCAGTTGATGGAGTGGAATCCCTTGCGGTTTATGTAGCACCTACCATGCTCACCGGGTGGTGACTTGATATGTATGTGCGTGCAGTCTATCGCACCCAGTAACTCTGGGTAGTGTGCCACATGGTGGAAGTGATGCATATTGCTGGCCAACTCCTCCTGAGTTTGGGGGAAGTATATATGCTCATTGACATGTGGTAACATGGCATCCAGGAAATGTGTAGTACCCTGGATGCTGATGCCTGTGAGATCCCCATTATATCTCCAGTTGGCCTTTGAAAGGTACCTGTGGCTAGTATTCACAAGCTTACACATACCTTCGTGTCCACTGGGATGGGTTCCCCTTTGTTGTTTCTGGTTCTCAGGAGTGGCCGGCACAGCTCAACTATTTGCTGTAAGATGTCCCTGTCCACCCTGTAATGCTCTACTATCTCCAGATCATGTAGCCCCTGGTAGGTTACCCTTGGTCTGAACACTCTTCTCCTCCTCCGGGGCCTGTGGTGGTTGTCGGCATCATCCTCCACAACACCATCAGTCTCTAACACATGGTGATGAATCACAGCTATGGCAGCTCCCAACATGTACATTTTAAAAGTTCCCCCGTGTGTTTACACCTATGGTGAAGTATTTGGGAATATACAGGTGTGTGTAGGGTGCTTTCACACTTTATACTATTGTGCTGTGAACACCGATGATGTCATGTGTATGTACAATCGTAGCTACAGGGTATCTTATGTGTTTTACTACAGGAACTACTATTGTGGTGCCTTTGGTGTTGAATTACATTTGGCTGCCATGGATTACCTCTTGCCCTTCCCTTTACATTTCTTCACATTTCATCTACCTTTTTCTGGCATGCATCCAGCAGCCTGCTTTCATATGTACTTTCCTAGACCTGGCTTATCTTGCGTAATGTGTTCTATTGCCGGTCTACTGTAGGTTTGCTTTGCTCTGCTATGACAGTTCTCCTTCATTGCAATCCAATGCCTTCCCTCCTTTCTTTGCAATCCAATGCCTCCCCTATCCTGTTTTGCAGGTTTCTGCGAGCAGACTTGTCAGCTGCCGTTGATTGCCCGCTGTGAGTTAATAGGTGTTAATTGCTTAGTTGTACTCCAATTACCCTACTGCGGCATTTCCTTCTTTTCTTCCCCTGACCTTCCTGTTTGTGCTATTGTTCGTGGCGCGTGCATCCACTTACCGGGTTTCGGACACATTTTCATCCCCGTACACATGCGCTTTCGGGCACCATATGTGCTCTCAGCTAAACAATTCTATACCTACCTCACCACCCCTGTCTTGCAGCTTTGCTTAGCAACAGACAGGCCAGATTTGCATTGCTCCAATGTGCTTACAGCTATGGTGGCACACCCCCTCTGCTGATGTCATGTATACCTCTGAGCCACTCCTCTGTGTTATAGCGCTGCGCCGTATGGTACATCCTTAATCCGGCAGGACGTTTGCAATTCAGTATTACCTGCCTCATTTGCATGGCATTGACTACTAATTCATAGTTACTGTGCCGAACACTGTCACAGACCCTTAGCAACCCTTGCAGCTTGGTTGTGGTGTACCATGCATACCATTGTGTATTATGGTGAAATCCTGATTTCTATTACATTGCGATTTTATGACATTTGTATATATTTTCTTTGTGTTCCAGTTTGCACACACATGCCCTGCAGTTGTACTTTGCGTTACTGTGGACATGACATTAAATGTTGTTTTTTAGGTGTTGTGCATCTTTTCTTATGCCATTGGCTGTGTATTTAGCCATTGGCATATGTTAACTTTGTAATACATGAGTCTGGGCCGCTTCCATAGCTCCAATGTTCAGTTTGGGAAAATGTAAACCGTCTTTTTTGGTTTACATTTCCGTGGGCTTACGCTATGCCTGCACCACTTCATGAATCACTATATACCTTAATTTGCATGGTGCGGCACTGCACATGGGGTGATTAGCATACCTAAGCCAAGGGCTGCGCAGTTCTGGTGTACGCCAGTAGTGCACATGGGATTGGATCGTACCTGAATCACTCGACGGCCATATTTGGCATTATACCGCCTACGCTACACCTGTCCCTGGCGTAAGCTTCATGAATCCTGGGGATAGTGTTTTTGTATAAATGCAGCTTCTACAAAGAAAATGTTAAATTTCAGAGTATGTGTTAATTGTAATTAAAGATAGTCTAAAGAAACAGGCAAGACATTATACAACTCTACAGGAGATGTACAAAAGCAAGGCCAGACCCAACAAGAAGGATTTTTCCCAGCTTCTGGACCTTGAATTCCAAGCAAGACATGCCTTCATTGACTATTGTTACTGAGGAACAGGACAAGCCTACCGAGATTCTTCAACCATATCCTTGCTTCAGGGCACTGGATCAGGTAAGCAAATGTGCTCATTTTAAGTAGACATATATTCTAAATGAAATATGGTGTAGCAATATCAGAAGAGTCACAATAATGAATATAGAATGAAAGATGCAAAATGTATTATTTTTGAATACCCACAAAAATATTAAAACTGTTGATCTTTTCCGGCTAATATATCTGGTTGTGTGTGTGTGTGTATGTCAGCTTATGGATCAGCTCTGACAGATCCTTGATCAAGGGAAATCCTGTTTACCTGATCTACCGACCTGCTGGGGGACCTATTATGAGAAGGCACAGTTTTATGCAGTATTCAGAAAGCTCATGAAGCCATTGTTGCTGGACAAAGGTAATTATTAGCTCTTATTTGCTTCTATGTTTTTGTTTGCTTCTACAAACTTGGGCTTATACAATCATACTGTAGGTAACATTCTGAGTATGTTTAATAAGTACCTCATACTAGGGTTGCCAAACATATGGATAGTATCAATTTGATCATGTATTTCAATTCATTTTTTCATGGCATCTAATCTACAACATGCAATTCCAGTTCAGTCTTGACTATTGAGACTGGGCTACCACCAGACAATAATTACCTCAATGCTATCAAAAATTAAACTCTGCACAGGTCTCAAAGTGTTTCTGTATCACTGAAAAGACTTTAGCATTACAAAGAGGGAGTGCAAACACAGTCCTTTGCCTTGGCTGTCATTTCACCTTAGGCCAGCCATGAATACCTCAATAAAATATGAATACATTTTTTTTCAGTGCATCTAGACACTTACATCCCACAAAACATTCACAGTAGTAGGATGTGGATAGACTACCCATGTCCTATTACTATGCAGACTAAGACCCTGTGATTGGTTGTCATTAATATGGCTTACCTGCTGATACTCAAGTAGTCATATGACTAGAGTCTATGAGAAACTGCAACTATATGAATTTTCATCCTACATGGACCAGTTAAACTTTTCATGTAAGTTGTTTTACTAGTTTATTTCTCATTCTAGCAGGAATCCAGATAAAAGTGTGAGCAGTGGTAAAAGCAGATACTGCCGAGAGAAAGCAAAGATTTTTCTCTTACCACAATCAATGTGTGTGGTGGGGGGGGTCCTTTCATACTGGTGTATTTGCATTTTCTCAAAGGTATCCCTCAAAATGCAGGACACTGCTTCGGTACAATAAAGGCTGTCTTTAAGCATATACCAGGACTGGAAATATCCAAACGATCCTAAGGTTGTCAAACAAAGGTATATTTATTTCAAAAAACCCAAAGGCTAAAAACAGAACAAAAACAAAAAATATGAAACATATAAACTTATTGTTCATTGATTTAGCGCTTTCATCTCCTGTTCAGGAGACTTCTTCAGATTGGTGGTTGGTCTCCTGAACAGGAGATGAAAGCACTAAATCAGTGAAGAATAAGTTTATATGTTTCGTATTTTTTGTTTTTGTTCTGTTTTTAGCCTTTGGGCTTTTTGAAATAAATATACCTTTGTTTGACGACCTTAGGATCGTTTGAATATTTCCAGTCCTGGTATATGCTTAAAGACAGCCTTTATTGTACCGAAGCAGTGTCCTGCATTTTGAGGGTTATGTTTGTGTGATCTTTTTTCTCAAATGTATGGTAATCCAGAAGTTGGTACATATAAATTCATGGATGTGAGAGGTTTGCTCCACTTAAAAAAAAAAAAAGTCCTCTTAAACAGTTCTGGACAAAAGTCTAAAATCAGGGACAGGTTTTGAATATTAGTCTAATTCATTTAAAATATTAAGCATGCAATAGGTTTTGCATTACTGACTGACTATAACTCTCACTGGTTTTCCAGAAAATCGAACAGGACAGGGCAGAAATAAAATGTTAAATCAAAGTCTATCTCTCAAGTGTAACTGGTTATGAAGAACATTCCTAATTTGGAGACTTAAAAAAGCCACATTCCACATATCTCCACACTGAAAGTGGCAGTCACACATTAATTGCTGAGATTTGTATTAGCTAATTACTATAGGAAATAATTCAGAATTGCAGTAGTTCAACTAAATAACATTCTATAAGAAGAAATGAACAGATTTCAACCATCCTGTGGGCTTATAAGTTGACATTGTGTGAGTAAGTGCTCCTGATTTTATATTTTGCCCATTTGTTCCACACTGGGAGAACTAGGGTTCCAAATGTTAGAGCTGGAAGATTAAGAGAAAGAAAGCAAATGGCAGGCTGAGGCCAATCCCAGAGTGATTACTGCCATGGCTTGGCGGAGTGGGGGGCACAGCTTAGTCTCCCAATGCTCCAAGTTTAAGTACATTTGGCATTAATTCACTTTTTTTCTGGCAGAACACTAGGTCATCTGTGGGCAGCGATAATAATTCACTTTGCCTACACTGCAATTTGCTTGAATTTCATTTTTATGGCAATTGACGTGGGAATGGGGTGCCCTAGAGTATGAACTGGAAATTCTTTATTTTGGCTATTATAGTCCTTATTTTCTTCTCAGTGAGATGTCAGAAGTAAAGAGAATGTTGATATCATTGTTTGGTGCTATGTGATATTTGAAAGCAAACAGCAGTTTCAGGATCACTTCTGAATGATTATTGCTATGGTATGTTGTAGAAGAGATGGTACCTATCAAGGAGCAACATGTCCGTTATATTTATATTTATTTGAGTCCTTCACAGTCTAAGTTAGAGCTCTATCTCAAGAGTAGTACACTTCAGCAGGTCACCATGCATGTGCTCTTTATCAAAGTATCTGTTTAGAATTTCCTGATTTTTTTATTATGAACTGCCTTTGGAGAAGTGACATGGCGTCTTGTGTATAGCCATTATATCCAGCTTTTCTGAGGAGTTTTATTTTCTCACAGTCTAGCATTATCCCTGGGGGCTGTCTGGCCTCTTCATAAATTGCCAGCTAAAACTAAACTCCAGAATGTATTTGTACTAAGTGCACATTATGTTAGAAGCAAACTTCCTACATATTTCATCAGAAAAAATAGATAGGTAGATATAGATATACAGATATACTGACACATATATAGATATATGTGTGTACATACATACATATATATATATATATATATATATATATATATATATATATATATATATATATATATATATATGTATATATATATATGGGTCCCATTTGAATTATTGAATTTACATTTAAGTGAAATTCCAACTACTGAGATGACTTTACCAAAAGTTCAGTTTGCCAAAACGTCAATTTGCCAAGTGTCCTTTAAGCGAAAGTAATCCTGGTGGTGCTAGACGTAGGAACACATGTGCATAGCAGTACTGTTTTGTATGGCAAATATGCCAGTAAGTGTAAGTTAAACCTTTAAGTTTAACAGCTTCTTTAACAGTAATTTTATAGTGTTCTTAGCTTGTATATGCAGATCGCACTAAAGTAACGATCGGGGATTCCACTCACGTTGTCATTGTAGTGCAATCTCAGAGTTGGTATCTATATAAGTTGCAGGGGTTGGGGGTACAGCCCCCACTTGGGGGGGGTACAGGGGGGGCTTGCCCCACTGCAAAGATAGAGAATATGTGTTATGTGTTTAATTTATGTCTCAGATGTAAAGAGGTTGTTCTGCATAAATCATTTTGTATAATAAGTACGGAGTGTATCGTTACTGGAACCTGTGCACTGTTTTGTCACTTCATGGGTGTATTGGGGAAAGCACTTGTGTTTTTGCATTATTGATGGTCTATGATCACTAGGGGAAGCTGTACCACATACGTATATGTAATTGTCAGTATTCTGAGTCTCAGTAAATTGCATTTTCGGAAAACTGTATTTTCGTGCAACTGGAGTCACAAATATATGTATGTGTGTGTTTATATATATATATATATATATATATATATATATATATATATATATATATAAGTAAAAACCTTTTGATTTGGAGGAAATACAGAACTATGACCCGAATTTTACAAAGCTTTATTCAAGAAAATAAAAACATTATAATGCATTTGAGCACTTTTTCTTTAGGTAGGGTTGACTCCCATGCCCCAAAGCGAATAATCAGAATCAAGGAACGAATTGCACCTTGGTTAACAGGTGATACCAAAACTAAAATTAAACTCCGGGACCAGGCCTGGAACAAATGGAGAGCTACCAAAACTCCCCCAGATCGCATTAAGTTTCAACAGCTTAGAAACTCAACAAAAGCTGCCATTACTACAGATAAAAAACAATATTTCTGTCACCTCCAGGATAAACATCAGCATAACCCAAAGAAATTTTGGGCTGGATTTAATACCCTCCTCCATCCTGGCAAATCTACCACCCCCACCCCTGAGAAACTCATTGGGAAAGATCCAGCAGAAATAGCCAACACCTTTAACTCTTTTTTTACTGCGACCATTCAGTCCCTAGCCAGTCAACTCTCCTCCACTCCCCCACCGGTAACTCTAACTAATGACCCGGATCACCCCTCCTTTAACTTACAACCAATATCTACCTCCTATATTAGTTCCCTTCTGAAAAAGCTCAAACCAACCACCCTGGCGGCTGACCAACTCCCAGCCGAATACCTACAAATTGCATCAGATGCCATAGCCTACCCCATATCAATATTGATTAACAGAACCATAGCTGAAGCTACCATTTCCTCTACCTGGAAAATCTCCTATATCATCCCTCTTCACAAAGGAGGGACCTCCACGGATACATCCAACTACAGACCCATTGCAATACTGTCTCCACTAGCCAAAATTATGGAACGGTGTGTTCACAAACAGCTCATAAACCACCTTACCCTTAATAGACTATTGTCTAATACCCAGCATGGTTTTCGCCCCCATCATAGCACAACCACTGCCCTTCTCTCCTTTGTTGACTCAGTCGATAACAACCGCAACAACAAACTAATATCCTCCGCTCTCTTTCTTGATCTATCAAAAGCCTTCTACATGGTCAATCACCAACACCTGCTCCACACCCTGGAAATCCTGCATCTTAGCAACCTTACTATTAGCTGGTTTAATGCTTACCTCTCTGGTAGAAAACAAGCCGCCCAGTGGCAAAACAGGCTTTCAGACCTACTCCCAAATAACATTGGTGTTCCCCAGGGCTCTATACTCGGCCCCCTTCTCTTCTCTGTCTTCATAAATGATCTTCACTCAGTCATCCCCAAAGCCTCCTGCATTCAATATACAGATGACTCCACCCTGATCTGCTCTGACATCTCTCTCACCATACTCCAAGATACAACCCAGTATTGCTTTACTAGAGTCGAAAAATGGTTCTCAGAATTAAAACTCTTACTAAATCCTACTAAAACCAAGTTACTGCTATTTTTTCCCTCTGCATCTACCTCCCAAGGTAATGAACCTCCAAATGCTAATAACCCAACCTTCCACGTGGTTTCCACCAATGGAACCATCATAGAGCCTGTCTCCTACACCAAACTACTCAGTGTAACCATCGACCACAAGCTTAAATTTGATATGCACATCAGCCTAACCATTAAGTCTGTTAACAAGAAACTCGGCTCCATGTATAGAATAAAAAACTTCTTAACCCCACACACCAAACTAACTATAGCTCGCACTCATCTCCTCTCCACCCTCCTATATGCCTCCCCAATATTTTCATTCCTCAACAAAAGAGAGCTCAATAAACTCTCTACAGCTTATAACCATATAGCCAGATTCATAACAGGTATGCCTTATCGAACCCACCACTGCCTAAACCTAAAGGCACTTGAATGGTTAGAACTGCCCAACATTCTCAAAATCAACCAACTCACTGAGGCATTTAAGATAATTAACCAACCAGACAAAACCCCCTCACTGAGTAAAATACTTACCCCCTACTCCAACCTAACCTGCCTCAGATCATCTAAAAGTGTCCAGGTATAGACCATCAAATCTAACAACTCTGGAAGCGATGCTCTCTACGCCAATTCCATTGGTAAGCTATGGAACTCCCTCCCAACCAGCCTAAGACTCATGACCTCTCTTAATCAATTCAAAAAACACCTCAAAGAATTCCTTAAGTCCCACTGGCTATGCCCCTGTACCAAACCTGACTAACAACAAAAGTCCGGGACCATCTAAGCCTTGTTCCATCCCAGAACTAACAACGTCCCTCTAGGCTGTACAATGTAACCTTGCAGACTACCTAAATAAGCTCTGTGCCTGTTAATTTACAGTATGCAAAGCCAGCTGGTATTTTTATTCTCTATTTAACTGTATGTAAAACCAATTGTTATTTTTTATTGTCTTTTATGTTAAATAATACTTTACTTCTGTACCTATATGAATTGAACCTTATCTTCTTCTTGGAGCTTTTCTCTCCAGGCCTCTACTGAAAAAGGACATGTATCCAGCTAGACTAGCCCGGTAAACAAATGTAAAATAAATAAATAATAAATAGGTAGTGTTATGTGGTCAAATTTCTTCAGAAATACCTTATTTCTGTTTATCTGAAATACCTTATTTCTAGAAATATCATATTTCTGAAGAAGTTCAACCATGTAACACTACCTAAAGAATGAATATGCTCAAATGCCTTATGATGTTTTTATTTTCTTGAATAAAGCTTGTAAAATTCGGGTCTTAATTCCATATTTCCTCCAGATCAAAATGGTTACAGTGTACTCTAACTTTCAGCAGTCAGTACCTATATATATATATATATATATATATATATATATATATATATATATATATATATTTTTTTTTTTTTAATCTTCTTTCGGCTGTTCCCTTTAGGGGTTGCCACAGTGGATCATCTGTTTTCATTTCTTCCTGTCCTCTGCATCTTGCTCTGTCACACCAACCACCTGCATGTCCTGTCTCACCACATCCATAAACCTTATGTTAGGCCTTCCTCTTTTCCTGTTACCTGGTAGCTTCATCCTTAGCATCTTTTTCCCAATATACTCAGCATCCCTCCTCAGCACATGTCCAAACCAACATAATCTTGCCTCTTTGGCTTTGTCTCCAAACCTTCCAACCTGGGCTGACCCTCTAATATACTTATTCCTAATCCTGTCCACCCTCGTCACACCCAGTGCAAATCTTAACATCTTTAACTCGGCCACATCCAGCTCTAACTCCTGCCTTTTTGTCAATGTCACTGTCTCTAAGTCATATAACATAGCTGGTCTCACTACCCTCTTGTAGACCTTCCCTTTCACTCTTACTGGTACTCGTCTGTCAAAAAATAACTCCTAACACTCTTCTCCACCCACTCCATCCTGCCTGTACTCTCTTCTTCACCTCTCTTCCACACTCACCATTGCTCTGAACTGTTGATCCCAAGTATTTAAACTCATCCACCTTCACCACCTCTACTTCTTGAATCCTCTCCATTCCTCTATCCTCCCTCTCATTCACACACATATATTCTGTCTCAGTCCTGCTGACCTTCATTCCTCTTCTCTCTAGAGCATATCTCCATCTATCCAGGGTCTACTGCACCTGTTCCCTACTCACACTACAGATCACAATGTCATCTGTAAACAACACATCCATCACGCCACCGCTGACCTCACCGCTGTCACACTACCCTTGTACATATCCTGTACCACTCTTACATACTTCTCTGACACTCCCGACTTCCTCATACAATACCACAACTCCTCTCTAGGCACCCTGCCATATGCTTTCTCCAAGTCTACAAAGACACAATGCAGCTCCTTCTGCCCTTCTTTGTACTTTCTGCATGCAGCTAATGGTGTGAAGGCAAACTCAGTGCAGAACTGCTTCCGCAGCTGTGAGGTAGGAATAGCAGTCCTCAGGGTATGTTTGCATCTAAATGCCCTGTTGTAAGCTGAATATTTTGTAATGAAATTTCAAAGAGTGACATATTGAGATATAACCTTTCAAAGGCAGGACCCTATGACTTGATTTCATGTGCTTTAACATCCAGTCTGTCATTTTGCATCATATTTATTTACTGTGGGAGGTGTGTTGAATTTTTCTTGAGTATGTTGAGTACAATAATGCCCTACAATGCTTCTTTTCTGAGTTGTCACTACATCCCAAATAAATATCTTATTATTTTCCTTGAATAAACAAAAGTTTTTTTTTTTTTTTTTTTTTGTCACTGGGCTTAATTACCTACTCCAATACCCAAGTTCAAACTCATGTACATTAAACAGCATTATAAAAAGATACAACTGTATATGCATCTTTACTGACAGAATGACCAGCTAAGTATGTTTTGTTTGGTTGTTTTTTTTTTTTTTTTGCCACAAAGGGTAATGATATATTATTCTCAGAAATCTGTTATAATACATTGTACAGTTATAGAAAAGTGGTATTTTATTGCTATATAACACCAGTAGTCCTTTTAGTTTTAAACAAGAAACATCTTTATTAAATTATTACTTATGACATAGGCAATCACACATTGTCAATATTATGTTATCAAATAACTTGTTCATGAAACACGCTTTTGTCAGCCAATATACATTGAAAACACTGTTCTCCAAACGGCCACTCCAGGGGAAAAAAACTCTTGGCCATAGTCTGGGATTTGCCCTTTTCCTCACTGTAGTGTGATCTCGGAGTTGGTATATTTAGTTGGGGGGGGGGCACAGCTGCCCACATCAGGGGTTGAAGGAGGCAAAGCTCCCCACTTTGTATGGTTTGAAAGTTTGTTTTGTTTTTGTTTGGCCAAGAGATTTTTTTCCCTGGGGAAAAAAATTCGCTGAAGTGACTAGATGGCCGTTCAGTGATTAGTGTTTTCGCTGTATATTGCTCGCCAAAAACGTGTTCAATGAACATGTTTTTCAATGACATAATATAAACCCCATGCATTTATATAAATGAAAACAAACTATATTGACATAATCTTCGTTGCAAGCATTATACATCATGAATCATATGGAAATAATTTTAGTTGCAAACATTATACATCACTTATAATCTACCCAATCATTGTTAGTCTAACATTACATAGCTCATTCAAATCCTGCCTTCGCCTTCTTTTAAACCTCATTCCTCCCCTGTATGAATTGTTACCACAATTTCCATTTTTTTCTATGTAATTTGCTCCTACCCTTTCTAAACATCCCAATTCCAGTTGTTTTATCTAGTACAGTTGCTTTAGATTTTGATTTCTGTTTTCTAGTAATTGCTTTTTTGGCAGCCACCATAATTAGACTCAGCAAGGCTTTAGTATGTCTAGGCAATTTTGATTCTGTGTCATAGCTCAGAAAAATCATTTTCCTAAATACACCAATTTGCCCCCCCCCCTCAAAAATGTTATAAAATGTAGATTTTTGTGCTTTTTTATGTTCAAGTTTTCGAAAACTCGATCATATGGTCTGAACCATATGAATTTCAAGTTTCTGAAAACTTGTTCATCTGACAAGATCCCTTTTTCTCACCTTCATTAAATTCACACATATTGAATAATGAAATAAGTAGACATATATTCATAGAAAAGAAAACAAATCAGTCTAAATGTTTCATTTTCAGACATTTTGCATATATATACATTTTCTTTTTTAATAATTATCATTCACTCAAGCAATATATAAATTGTTCAAGTCCTGCCTTCCTTCAAACCTAACTCCTCCTCCTGAACATTATTCTGCATGTATTGTTCCCACATATTCCATTTGTCTATCTAGTTTACTCCTTCCATTTTTTAAATATCTCATCTCCAGTTCATTTATCTCTTTTGCAGTACCCATTTCTTCATTTACAGTTGGTTTAAATTTTGATGTCTATTTTCTAGTAATTACTTGTTTTTCAATTAATATTATTAAAACTTCATAAGGCATTGCTATGTCCAGGCAATTCAGATCCTGTACCCTAGCTTATAAGAATCATTTCCTTAGTTAGAGCCATTTGCTCCCCCAATATTCCTGACAAAGTACTCTGTAGGGCATTTTTTAAATCTGCCAATTTATTCCCCAGGATTCACTAATCCTCTGTGTAAGACTAGATTAGTTTTACATGGAAACGCCAGTCTAAGAGTAAGACAGCAGCGTGCCATGCATATTAATGAGGGTGAGCTGCCTCAACTCTAAGGCTAACATGGAGCATGCACAAGTGCAGGGGGCATGTCTGACTGCTGAGCAGTCCAAAAATCCACGCCCCTGCAAGTCTCTCAATTGGGAAATGTCAACTGACATGAGCGAGTCCGCTCAAATGTGTACATGCCCAACACTACACTCCCCCACATTCTAAACCCTTCTACAATTATAAAATGTAAAACTTTTATTTATTTATGTTTTATTATTCCCAATATAGCTGCCCGTATTTGCACGTGTTTCCCCATTGCTTAGCTACAGTTAGCAGTTTAGACATCGAAGAGGATAATAAGAAACTTATATGCAAATTAAGCAAAATAGAAACAGCGTAGTGATAGAGCCTTCGCACAAAGAGGAGGCATTCCCGGTTTGAGTCCTACCACTCTCCTTTCTATTTTCTGTTGGAAATCTGTATATAAAAATAATTCCTGACATTTACCATATAAATTTTAGTAAAAAGCATTGAAATTGCCTATGTAGTAGTGAACGAATTATATATATATATATATATATATATATATATATATATATATATATATATATATATAAGAAGGTGAAATGGCTATGCATACTGATGGATGCATAGGTAACGTATCTTAAGCAATGTGAAGCACTGCTAAGCAAAGTTTACCAATATTAAGCATATTTAAATGTAATTGCTCGTAGCTGAGCACTGCGTTAACTAGCGCAATAGCTTTGCACGGAGCTGCGCATTACGCAAACTAGCGCAAACAGAACATGTATGAGCATAGCTGCACAACGTGCTAACCAGCACAACGTCAAGCAACATAGAGCACCATAGAGCAACATCGAGCAGTGTAGAGCAATGTAGAGCACCGTAGAGCAACGTTGAGCAATGTAGAGCAACGTAGAGCAATGTCGGGCAAAGTTGAGCAAAGTTGGTTAAACACAGCCACACCTCCTAGCCGGTCTGGCCAATAGTAAAATAAAAAGCAATGACAGGCCTCGAAACCAGGATACTGTGCACCATAATCACAGTACTGAACCACTAAGCCATGACAGCTTTTCATAAGCATGCACTTTCAACACACACACACATACATATCAATGGAAGTTTACCCATTGCTAAGCAGGTGTGCCTTCAGCTGAGTTTTTTCAAAACTGGCCAATCACAAATAAGTGCAGGAAATGATGCATATTTAAGCTCCGTAGGTGGGAATACTTGGTATAACTGGTTGTAGCTCCCATCTGCAGGCAGCAATGGCCAGTGCTGGAGAGGGCTTTTGTTTTCGAGCGCAACGTTGGGGCATTGAGGAGTCAAAAGTAATGGTTTGGCTCCTTGTCCATAATTATGAGGATAGACTCTTGCGGGGCCAGTACCAGGGCACCCAATACAAAGCAGAAGCCTTGGACCGTCTAGCTCATTAACTCACCAGTGCCACAGGTGTCCCTCAGACTGGTGAGCAGGTCAAACATCACCACGCAGACCTGAAGAGACGCAAGGCGGATCAACTGGACCAGTGGATCCAGGAGGCCCGTGAGATGGAAAATGCCCCACTACTGAGTAAGTAGCCATGGAATTAAGTATGTAAGAATTGATATTCTAGTGTATATTATGGATAGGTATGTCTCAATATCACTTCATTTACTTCACAGCTGCAGGTGTCCATGCTGCGAATCAGCAAGCCTATGCAGATAGGCTGCTAAGGCTGCACCACCAGGCAGGTTAGTAAATATTCTGCTTGTACTGTTATGTAAAATAAATGAGAGAGTCTGAAAAAATTGTTTTAACACAATAAATAAAGGTATAATAATTCTCTAATAATTATTCTGCATGCACTGTTATATAAAATAAATGAGAGAGCCTCTAGAAAAGTGTTTTAAGTCTTTAATAAAGGTATAATTCCTGGAGTGTGTCTGTGTCATTTTCTTTGATACATTGTTGTACTCTTGCATTGTAGAAATACTACTGTTGTATTAAGCACTGTTAACACACAGTTGGCTAGGCCCATATAAAGTGGATGAAGGGAGTGCCAGTAGCTTTTAAGCATATTTACAGTCCTCAACTGTTGGTTCATGCCCAGCATGTACAGGTTAATCTGGCACATGAGTAGCTTGGTATTGTGTTCCCCAGAAATGTCATTGTGCTGGCAGAAATGTAGGGAGCTGTTAACATATAACTGATAATTTCACCTAAACACATCTAAATAAGTATAGGAAGGTAGAGCTGTCAGTGTACCATCTCAGCAGTAGTGTGTCTGAGCAACTCACAAAATATGTAGTAGTAACATCTGCATCATGGACTGTTTGTATGTCAGATACAGCCCATGTATATAAAGATCTAGCAAAACCCATTTCACAATTTAAGGACAATCGGGTAGTGTAATAATACATGTAGGGGACATATAACTGCAGTCAATAGAAATGTAGTGTAAACTAGAAAAATATATTAGTTGTTAATGGAGCTATAATTTTCCATCCTACTGTATGTGCATAAAAAACGCAATTCCACACCTCAATGGGTATGTCTAATCTCAAAACATTTGTTGGGACATATGTCCTAATGGTTTATAAATATCTGCATTTATTTTGATGCATGTGCCCAGTTCAAATACCACAATATTGGTGGCCTGTTGCCATCAATTAAACCTACATGCTTTTGTAATGTCCACTGTTGTTCTATATATGCATGTGTCATGCTTGCTGTTCAACTGTTGGAACTCTGGTGTGTTGGGTTAATGGGAATACTTCTGCATGCTGTTATAACTAATTGGGAATGCTGTTGACTGTTATTAACCCATATTTTCATTAAATCCTCCTAAACATAGAATGTATGGGAAGGCCGGTCCCAGTGGACCCACCTGTCCCACCTCAGCTGGCAATGGCACCTGACACCAGCAGGTCCAGTGCCCAGCCTGGGACCTCTTACTCCATTGGCCCTGTGCCACCTTTGGGGGGAAGCACTGCAGGGGATGGGGCTCGTCCCCCCCCCGTGCAAGCATGGGCAGAGGAGGGCCACCTATCACCCTCCTAACGGTCCGGGCTGTGGTGCATAGGGAGATCAAGCGTTCTGTCACTGATCCTCTACACCAGCCTGAGGCACGAGAGACACGACTCACAGGTGAGCCTGCCCCTCCTACACAGCCCCCAGCACAGCCACCCTCTGGGCTGTGAAGGTGCAGTGGTGAATGCCCATGGATAGGGATCTCAGTTCCACTGTTGTCATCTGTGGGCTCATGGGCTTGCGATTTCCAAACATCCTTCCCCGTCAATGGTGTTCACCCACCACATGTGTCATATTCCACCCCCGTATGCATCTTGTTTGTCTTGTCTGTTTACCTCCCCAACCTACCTCCCCAAATATACCTACTTCCCCTACCCCACATTCCACTCTCACCTGAAAAAAAGAAAAAGGGCAGTCTGCTCCCAAAAAAAATTACGCCCCATACATAGCTGCCAATTTTGCACACATGTCCGCTGGACACATAAACTGATATTTAATTGGCAGTACAACATACTTTGTTGTCCTCCCCTTCTCACAGGGGTTGAAGGTTTCATATTTCCCTCCAAATTTATTGCATATGCACAGCTGTTGCTGTTAAAGAAATGGGCAGCTATGGACCTTCCCTACACCCATCCTGCACATCCTGAGCTGTTTTCCCTAATGTCTTTCCCTCTTTGTGCCCCTTTTTCACCACTTTCCTATCTCCCCATTTTCTTTTCTTTCAAAGAAATGAGCGCGGGGGTTAGCGGGAGTAAGCACTATTAAACAGTAGTTAGCGGGTTTGCGCGAGTGTGCACTTGTTTGTGCTTAGCTAAGCATTGTTAAGCATCGTGCAAACCCACGCAAACCCGCTTACAGCTGCTTAAAAGTGCCTTAGTCACTCTGTATGTCAGGGCCCTTGTTCTGCTCAGCAGCAAAATAAAACACCTCTGTCAGTCTCGAATCCCAGACCTTGTACACACTAGACTGCATGAAGTATCACTAAGCCACAGTAGACATAAAAGTTGGTGCTTAAATAAATATACCATGCATCAGAATGAGTGAATGTTAAGGAAAATAGGAATGCCATAACACAAATCTTGTTCTGTGGATCTTTACCAGCAGTTGTTGTGGAATTGCATTACATGACTGTGATAAGAGAACCAGCCATTCTAGCAGGAAATAATGTTAGAGCAGCACTTTTACAACCCCCACACAGTATGATAGCAGGACAAACACTGGCATATCTGATTAGAGCAGAGGCCATATTTCCCAACTGTGACTAATTTTCAGGGATGTCCCTGATTTTGAAACAAATTTTAGCTGTGTCCCTCTGAATCCCTCTGAAAAGTACTGACGTTAGGCAGAAAGGTGGAGAATTACACTTAATGAATAATGACAATAAGTAAGAGTTAGACACTGCTTGTACTTCAGAAAAGGTGTATTAATCCATATGCTCGGGTTCTCTCAAAGTCTCAACTTAATGTCTCATATATATTAAAGGTGTACCTCACTTTTACCTACTTTTCCCTGAGTCTGTTCAAATATGCACCTGAGTGTTTGAGAGGCCTGGCATAGGCAAAAACACACAGGCATATCAGCTTTTCTGCTGTAACACACTGTGCAAATAGCTTTGGAAGGAGTTACAGAAGTATACCTTTATGTAGGAGTACAACACTGAAATACCAAAGGATGTAGCCATGTACTGGTAGCAACCAAATGTGACAATGCCATTGTTGCAGTGCTGAAAAGACCGGTGTGGTGCACAGACAAAGAATAACAGGCTAACCTCTGGCTACCATCTGGATAGGTCCACAGTTGGGAGCTACACAGACAGACTACTTGCCTTGATAAACTAACAGGTACACAGCAACACTTTAAGTCCAGCAAGATAAAATTCACACAATAATACATAATGCTCTCTGTACTTCTGCACCCCTACCCAAATGTGCAATATACCTGTGTGTTCAGGGTCTACCAAGGATGTAGTTAGGCATACTCAGTACTGAAATTTGTCCAGTTTTCTTGAGCAGCCTGTGCTAATGTCAACACTAAAAAAGCACAAATTGTTTAGAAGTGAGTAAATTAATATTCACAGTATAGCAGTTCACAAACAGTTCATGTGCCAAACAAATACATCTCAATAACTACTTTTGTATGGCAGTTAATTGTATAATTAGAAAATAAAGTACATACTCCCATGTATCCTGTGTTAGCATTTGGAGGAGTGAGTACAATTCTACACTGAGAAGTGTGTACTAGAAGCAGCAACATTCAGGTTTGAATACAACATTCAAATCACTGGCTACACCCCTGGCTTCAGATATAAGAACTATACCAACCTTCTAACTTAAACAGCGATGTCCACAGCAAACAAGCATGATCCCCATTTTGGAAAGCTGAAAGGGCTATGTCTACCTGAGTTAGCAATTTATAGCATTGGGTTGCTATGACAGTGATTACTGCAATTACCACACAGCAGGCTGCATGCAATTAGCAAATGGTGGCCATCAATTGGTGCAGAGGCCATCACATGCACATGTGCAAATACCTATAAAAACAGGCTATAATTGCTGCCCACAAACTCAATCACTCTATTGCAGAGACTGAGAGAGAGAGAGAGAGAGAGAGAGAGACATTGAAAAGCAAAAGGAAAATGGAAAATAAATAATACCAACTCATACAAAGGAAAGGTATGTAACAGATATGTATTTACTGGCATGTAGTAGATGTTTTTGAAGAGTACTCTACATAATGTGAACCATTCATATGTGGCAGCAGTATGTATCTACGCACAGATGTCCTGCTTAACTACTGCCATGAACAATTCAGTGTGTAGCTGTGTGCAGTGGGACATAACTGTGAAATATGTAGCTCAGCATTAAATGTCAAACATCTGATCCATGTTATCTGTGTTCTGTACAGTAGTGTGGACAATGGCTGTTTGGGGGATTAGCGCAAACATTTATATAAACATGGTTGTGGCAGAGTAACACATGCATGATAGTCATATTAAAGTTTAGCTTAGCATTAGCAACTGCTGTACCAGGCTAGTATGCTAATCTAGCATTTGTAGCTATATATACCCCCTCTAATGTTACTGTGTGTTCACATGTGACACCTGTTCATGTTGCAGCAAGGCCCAACAGGTCAGCTGTGAGGTCCAGGGACTTACAACTGTGTGGACCTTGTGTGTGTATGGCACACACATACGGAAAGCTATATATGTGTCATATATATTAACATCTGTATATGTGCATAGAGCAAGGAACATATTGCAACTGTTTGCGAAGAGTGGACATATATATGTTGGTGAAGGTTATGTGCATATTTGTATGTAGGTTTTAGTGTGTGACAAACAAAACAGCATACAGTGCTGGTATATGACATGTGGTGGTGAAACACTGTGTGTGTTTTGTTCAGTTTGCAATGTTGCAGCCAGTGAGGCCTGCTAAAGCTACCTGGGCTGAGAACACTTTCAATATATTTCTCACAAGACTGTGCGATATTATTACATTACTGTTTATCTCACATGACCCGCGGTAGTGGTGCTGCGGTAGCGTTGCCACCTCACAGCAAGGCGTTGTCCCATTCGATTCTCAGCTAGAGCGTCTTCTGGGTGGAGACATGCGTGAATGGGCGTACCTTTGTTGAAGGTTGTGCGTCAGGGCTGGTAACTCGGCATGTAAAAATCCACTACCAAATATTAGCGGACCGGAGTTCCACTGCGGCAACCCCTAACTGGGATAAGCCAAAAGACACAACAACTGTATTTTTCACATCCTTTGCATAATTGAAAGGTGGACTGTTTATGTGCCTATATGTATATGTATATGTACACCAATGGATGTGTATATGTATGTATATATGTATGTATATATACATATATATATATATATATATATAGAGAGAGAGAGAGAGAGAGAGTCATATATAGTCATACACATCCACATCTACTTGTTGCAATAGATTCTATGTAAAGTTGACTGAGTGTGATGGTTAATGTGTTGGTGAATGTGTCAAAGATGTGTATTTGTGGGATAGCTTAGTGGGAAACTGTTTCTGTCATGGTAATATGTGCCCTTGCTTTGATCCCAGCAAAAGCTGTGTATGCTGTTGCTAGGCAGATAAAGCACTATGGCATACAGTCTGATGTAGTCCCTTGGTGTTAACTGGGGTGTGTCATTGGAGGCTAAAGCACTACATGTATGCTAATTGATTGGTACTGATGTTGAATCCAAATCCTGTATGAACTGTAGTACTACTTGAAGCTGTAGGCCTAAACAGCAAAGTATGGTGTATGTCCACATTGCTTGGAACCACTGTTTTGTGTGGTCCCTGTAGTCCTCACAGATTACATTCCTCAGGCTTAAGGTTTTGTAAGTACTGACACACAGTACTGTATGGTACACACGTAAAGCTTATCTGGGTTGCCATACCTTTGTATCTTATAATTATGTCTGATGTGTGTGTGGGTATGCCTGTAACATGTCCTCTGTCATATGTGTGTTACAAGATATAACTGCATATCTAGCAACATTTATAGTTTACTACAGCAGTATGCCACCTATATCCACAACTGTGCGCATATTTTGGCCACAGGTTTGCCATCAACAAGTTGTGTGGTATAATGGTAATACTGTAACTGGACTTCACAAACATTGTGATGGATGACATATTTCTTTATGCATTCACTTGATCTATATCTTCTGTGGCTAGCTGGTGCATTGTGTCGCATACAGTGTGCCATGTACTGTTGTATAGTCTTATATAGTGATTTTATTTTGTTGCTGTGCAGAACATGGTTTATTATATAGAGCATGCCAGGCACTTTCAAGCAGTTGTGGGGTGTGCACTGATAAGTGGTATTGAACATGTTTAGTCTCAGTCAGCTAACAGGTTGCTATATATGGCAGTTCAGTGATATCTGTACTGTATAAAGTTAAGTGTGCCATATGACTTGCTCAGACATATTTTTTCTTTGTCTTCCAGGGATCATGGCCCACCATCATAATCCTAGCTACAGTAGTGCTGAGGATGACATTATTACCAGCTGTCTGATTCAGCACTACAGCCTACTAGTCTCAAGAACCAGCCAAGACCAGCATAAGCGTACTGCACTGTGGCAAGATGTTGTCCGGAGGGTAAATGACATAGACATGCATAACCGGACATATGAGCAGGTACGCCATCACTGCAGTGATTTACTTAGACATGTCTGGCAGTGTGCTTCTGATGTCTGTAGACAACAGCTTGCAACAGGTGGTGGGGTTAACATCCATCCCCCCCTAACCAGAGTGGAGGAGCTGCTCCTGAGCCTGATGGCACCTGCCCAACAACAACAGACATTTACCTTGATGGAGGTTGGAGCCACTCAGCAAGAACACATGGAGCATGCAGGAAACATGGCATATCTGTAGACTACTGTTACCTCTATTGGTAGATCATGCATATGTGAGATGTGTACTGTGTAGTTAGAAGACGTGGAGCCTGTTGCTGTGCAATACTGATCATTTGGAACATAATCTGTAGACCTGCGAATGTAAACTGTTGTACTACTGTAAGACTGCAAACCCACAGTAGCAATGCCACAGTTGTCACCACTGACAAACTGTCTCATATCCATGTAGGTCCCTCTGGTGTGACAGCAAGGCAGCAGACACATGCTGGTGAGTGTGTTCTACATTTATTATTGCAAATAAAAAGTGCATGTCATAGTTTAGGTGTAGGCCATGTACACATGTAACACACCTATGCATAATGCATGCTGTGCATGTTTGCTGTGAGACCACTCACATCTCAGTAATGTGATTAGGTGCCTCAAACACATGCAATACACAGACCATCTCAAACAAATTTGGCTACACTGTAGTGACCATTGGAAAGGCAGAGTCAATACGCATACACACAACATACACAACTATGTCATACACAGAACATGTTAACATGCTACACATGAAGTATTCACAAACCCTCTGTAAAGTCACACTCCAGTATCCCAAATGTCATCCACACAGCACTCATAATATACCTGAGGGGTAGAGGCCTATCATGAGGCAGTGAAACACTCTGCAACACACAACACATTCATGTTAGGAAATGGTCCTTATTGGCCTCCTTACAAACCCATGTAACAACTGGCTGTGAAATGGTGAATGTAGCCATGGTAGTGCAGTTCTGGTACAGCATGATAGGTGCTGGTTTGGGACACATTTGTAGCCTTGAGTGACCACATGATGCTTCATGATGATGGCTTATGATACTACACTCCATCCAGTTATTGTAACCACAGTACCACACATAGCTTTCATTGCTATACACCTCAATGTTGTGTGTGTGCAAACATATGCACCTATAAACAATATGCATACCAATCACCATTTGCACAACCGACACATATATGTCTTGTAATGCTATTGAGTGGCTAGGTCACATGACACACATTGGGTATGTGTGATGTTTAAATATGCAGTTGTGTTTTAGAATGCCATGTCATGGATGACACTGGCATGTCCACAATATGATCTACACTCACCATAACTACTGTACATTGGCTATGTGGACCAATGGTATTCCATCAGTTATACATGCACCACTGATTTTGTGTGAATACACATCATGCATGAGCTAAAACTGTGTCCAAAATTATTTTCTAAAGACACAGAGGCTCTAATCAGAATTGGATATCTATGTGACACACAGATACACATCCAGCCATGGTATGTATACCTGTGAGTGATGGTGCACAGGACATTAAAGAGTTTCTAATACTTGCACAGCAATGTTGTGTCCATGTATACATTGCGTTCCAGGGGGAGGCCAATCACCGAACAACAAAACACATGCATCAAAGCCATGTATACTGTTAGTAACAAGGACTGTCTACACTCGCACTGCATGCTGTTGAGCAACACATGTCCTGCATGCTGACTTGTGATACGAGTGGCTTGTGATACTGTACCCCATTATCAACTGTTATTGAGTATGTCCTGAGATTGCTGGTAGTGTGTGTGTGTGTGTGTGTGTGTGTGTGTGTGTGTGTGTGTGTGTGTGTGTGTGTGTGTGTGTGTGTGTGTGTGTGTCTGCTTTAGTGAGGAGTGTATTTGTGTGCATGTGTGCATGTGTTCATGTGTGCATGTGTGCATGTGTTCATGTGTGCATGTGTGCATGTGTTCATGTGTTCTGACATCATGAACACATCTTAATGTGTGTTTCCTGTTTTACTCTCACAGGTGCTGAGGTTGGGCTGGTTCAGTGCAGCAGGGAACCTGATGTCACTGACAAATAGTAATAATGAGGATAGGTGTGTTGAGGCACAGGCATGTTTGTCAGGGTCTGTTGTTGGGCCACCAATTGACAGTACACAAGTCTCCACCCCATCCATGCACATAGTCATACTGCTTGTACATCCATCATCACCAATGCCCTTAGCAGAGGGACAGTGTACAGTCAACAATGACCAGGACAGTGTGGTATCTGTGGCACATGCATAAGGACACAGCAGCCATAGCCAGATGTCTGGAACGGTACCACATAGGCAGATGTCCAGGGGTTCTCATCAGAGCACTGCTGGTCATCATGCCCCTGGCAGATGTGCCAAAACTCTTATGACCACACGCATGTTCCAGGCTATCATGGAGGCACAGGCATGTATCGAGCAGTACACCAGAATGGGACTAAGGGCACAGAGGGCTCATAACACCTCTTTAAATGACAGTATCAGTGACCTAGCAGGTGCCATCCATAATTACACTGAGGTCATTGATAGACGTTGGGGTGAGACATTAGATGTCCTCCACAATGTCATGTCCATGTGTCAGGACAATGCGGGACAGTTTAGACATCAACATGGACGTATGCCAGCAACATCATCAGCTGGCAGTCGCCGTGGACATCCATCAAGTCATAGCCGCTCCCGTAGTGCCAGTACCAGCCCCAGCAATGTTGGGGGTGGGCTGTCCGTAGACTGTCCTAAAAGACAACGTGCACATGACTCTGGCCAGTCCCAGCAGGGACCTGGATCCAGTGTACATATGTCAACCTCTGAGGACAGTACCCAGTCTGGATTAGTACCTGATACTGCCTGTAGCACCCCTGCCAGGCTCAGGTCCCATATCCATGCCCAGAGACGGTGATCTGTAAAGCCTGCAAGGTACAGTCTGTAGCTGTATCACAAATCCCTGTATATGGCAGCCACATGGTAGAACTGTGTACATGCAGACACACACACATAAACCAGACACCTAGGGCAAACACATACCCGCACACATAACATCCACATTGGCCCATAACAATACTCTTGGCCCTCACACACACACTCACACACACATGTCAATTGTATGGCTCAATGTAGGCCTCTGGCAAACCAACAACACACCCTGTGCATATGATGAAACCTGTGCCACCTCCTGTCATCTGTAACATTGATGCAGGAACAGGCTAACATGGTGCTAATGCACAGGGTGACTTTATAACAGAATAGCAATGTTAGCATGTTGTCAGCAGTAAAGTGTAATGATATCCTTGAAGGTGTAGCTGAGCAGGCATGATGCATTAAAGCTATAATTATCAATGTAGTATTGTTTACACCAGTGTTTATTCGAATTGTGTATTGTCTGCCCATGTGCCATTTGGCTGATGTGTGTAGTTTTGTCAGCATGTGTTAGAGAGTGGACAGTGTAGGGTGTGCGCAGCACAGATTTGCAGGTGTACATTTGTGAACATGGTCGAAGTGCACTGTCTGCATGTGCATGCATATTGGACACATGGGCAGGGTGACATGCCCTGTATTAGACAGTGTTAACTCTCCATAATTCCTATTGGTGGCCAGTATGCATTGTACTACACACATTTTGGAACTTGAGTACACGTGTGTGTATGACATGGTTTGACACTGTGCTGTGGGTGATACTGTTACTATCTGTCATTGGTTTGCATTCTGGTAGTATACATAACCTCAGCAGCCTGACCATAAACAATTGTTAGATGATGTCTTGACAACTGACACACAGATGTAGGACACACAGTAACATTTGCAGCCTTCAAGTACTATTCTATGCCAGTAACCAGTGGTATTCACCTGCACTCAGTCCTGGAACCACTCTTGTTTGGCATATAGCTTTCTTAGGTACAAGCAAACACAGTAGGGATATGTCTGGCCACATTTGGCAATGCATACTGTGGGCTATAATGCATTCTCCAAATAACACACACATCCTCCAAAAGGGTATCATACAGACAGATACCTGGTGTCAAACCCATGCTGTAAAGCTATAAACCAAATAAAGCATAGTCATCCACTTTTACAAAACATAGTATCCCCAGAGTACCACATAGGTAGTAGCCCCCAAAATGTTGAACAGGTACCGATGTATACATAGAGCCATGTGTTACGGCATCTCTCCTTTGATAATCACATTTCCAAAGGGTTTTGGAAATCCCTATATGGATCACATAAGCAATAAGGGGTCTGCATGCATATCCACAAAGGTTGTTGCACACCTATAATAAATAGCCATCTTTGACAGACTTTGCTGCTTTTGAACAGGTTTCAAATATACCTCAGGCATAAACCCTCACTCACACTATTCAATAGAAACCGTAATGAGTGTATGCGAAACAGATGACATAGACCAGGGATCACTCCAGTGGCTAGGCTTGTCACAAGCATACAGATGTGACCTAAGGTCTGGAAAGTGGCAGCACACTCTGGCAAAGATAACAGATGTGTTCATGGAGAAAGCAGGGCTCCCACCTATGAAATAATTGAGGTCACATGTATGTATATGTATTTGCCATACAGCTACCTGAAGTGTAATGCACATACTGTTGTCATTGTGATATGTCATACAGTAGTAAAAACAAAACCCACATCACATTAACCAACAGTGTCACACACATGGAGCACACACAGTCACCAAGAATAGGATTCAATCCCCTACTTAATTACTTTATGATACTAGAGAAGTATGCATTTACACAGCACGCTATACACATTACTGGGAGTTTACCATTCCACAGGTATATTTATAGGATGGTGACATCATCAGACATGACAAAGATGAGTATACCACTTTTAAGGTGTTTCAGTAGTCTTCAAAAAGGTTGCTTTTCTCCAAGGAGAGACACACACACTCTCATACAGTTGGCAAGTGCAGGATTCAAATCCCTACCTCACTACTTTATGATACTAAAGCAGTACACATGAACACAACATGCTATAAACATTACTGGAAGTTCCCCTTTCCAGAGGTATATTTGCAGGATGGTGACATCATCTGACTTGACAAAGGTAAGTATACCACTTTTAAGGTGTTTTAGCAGTCTCCATAAAGGTTGTTCCTCTTCAAGAAGGCACACAATCTCATGCAGATGACAAGTGCAAAATTCACACCCCTACCTAACTACTTTATGATACTATAGCAGTACGCATTTACATGACACACTATGTACATTACTGGGAGTTCTCCTTTCCACAGGTATATTTGTAGGATGGTAACATCATCAGACTTGACAAAGATAAGTATACAGCTTTTAAGGTGTTTTAGTAGTCTCCAAAAAAGCTGTTCCTCTCCAAGGAAATACACACTCTCATATAGGTGGGAAGTGCAGGATTCAAACTCCTACCTAACGGTATTACAGCAGTACGCATTTACACAACATGCTACACACATTACTGGGAGTTATTCTTTCCACAGGTATATTTATAGGATGGTGACATCATCAGATTTGACAAAAATAAGTATACCACTTTTAAGGTGTTTTAGTAGTCTCCAAAAAGGTTGCTTCTTTCCAAGGAGACACACACACACAGTTGGCAAGTGCAGGATTCAAATCCCTACTTAATGATACTAGAGCAGTACGCATTAACACAATGCACTATGCACATTAGTGGGAGCTCTCTTTTCCACAGGTATATTTGTAGGATGATGACATCATCAGACTAGACAAAGTGGGTTACATTAGGTGACATTAGGTGGGCTACATAGAAGGAATTTCTAAACACTTTGGCAATGTGATCATCAAAGGAGAGTTTACTATCTACCTGGGTCCCCAGGGCCATAATTACATTTTCCGTACATACTGGATTACTACCTATGAGGTAATTTGTGTGCACTTTGTTTTATCCAAAGGGGATGACTATGCATTTTTTGGCATTCTGCCTGAGGGCATTGTTTTGACACCAGGTATCTGTCTCTGTAAAACCCAACTGGAGGATGTCTGTGTCAGCCGTAGAGTCGATTATGGACCACAGTTAGCAGTCATCTGCAAACTTGTTCAGCCATACTCCTACCATGCTTGCCTATACATCTGAGCAGTATCTACTGAACAGGTGGGGTCCCAGGACCAAGACCTGTGGGATGCCATTTGTGACTGGTTTAGAGTCGGACATGGCACCCGCAACTCTGAACATGATCTGTGAGCCAGTTGGACACCCATCCTGTGACACAGGTGTTAATGTTCAAGCTGGTAAGCTTGTCCATGATGCCAGATTGGGGAATGGTGTCAAAGGCCTTAGTGAGGTCCAGGTGGGCTGTGTGGACTACTTTCACCTCCATCTCTGTCCTTGGTAACTGTTTCAAAGAAGTCAACTAGGTTTAGGAGGCATGATCTGCCTTTAACAAATCCAAGTTGGGTAGAGTCCAGTGTCTGGAGGTTCCCAATGTCTCTGTTTATGGGTTCCATGATAATTTTCTCCATAGCTTTGCAGACCAGGCTGAGTAGGCCTATAGGGCAATAGTTTCCAGGTTCTGTTGTGGCACCACCTTTGTGGAGCAGGATTATTGTTGCTGTATGCCATTCTTTGGGTACATAGCCTGTGGTAAGGTTGAGTCTGGACAGTGAATGTAGGTGAGTGTGTAGTTCCTTTTGGGGCTGGTGTAAGATGCAGACTGGGACACCATCCAGTCCCATTGATGCTGTGTTCTTAGCTTTGGAGAGGGCTGTTCTTACCTGCATGTCCATGAAGTCTGGGGCTCTGCATTCTCCTGGGATGGACATAGGCCCTTTTGGGGGTAATGGGGGGGAGTTTGCACTGAACTTATCTGCCGGGATGTGGGCAATGTCAGTTGGTTCAGTGTATCTTTTGCCATTTTTCAGTAGCTAACAGTATATTTGAGAGTTGCCACCTAAATGTTTGGTATAGCTAATGAAGGCTTTGTGGTTGTTATTCTTACATTCCTTGGCAATTTGTCTTTAGAAACTGGCCTTGGATTATTTTATGAGCAATCATTGTTTCTTCCTAATAATGATCAGTGATGCCTTTCCTTTTGTGAAGTTTGCTCTATCATGTGTTCGTTTCCTCCTTCTGTTGTATAGCTTATTTATGGGCAATGACCATCAGATTGGTTTCTTATTTTTGGAGGAGTGCATTTTGGTTTTATTTGGGATGTCTCGATCCATGCATCCCTGTAGATGCCCATAGAATGCACCTGTAAATATTTCTGCAGATTGTATAGCATTATCCTATAGCAAGGGGGCTTTGGAACTTTCCACTTTGGTCTTGAGACGTGTGCAGTTTGCTTTTGAAAATTTCTTCACAGTGGTTTCCTTGACTGGGGGGGGTGGAATGTGGATGTCCAGTGTGATTACTTTATGATCTGATATTACCAGTGAGGGGTTTATCTCTGTTGTGGAACACTGGTACCCCATGTTGGTGATGATCAGGTCCAGTATGTTGTCACCTCTAGTGGGCATGGTGACCAGCTGTTCCAAGGCATTTGAGTTTTTAAACTCTAAGAAGCATTGGGCAAAGCACATTGTACACGAGTAATTCTCCCAGTCAATGTTTGGGTAGTTGTAATCTCCTCATATAATGATGTTTGATAGGACCTTTATACTTCCCAGTGTTCTCAGGAATACTGATTGAGGTTCCTGAGACAAGGTAGGTGATCTGTGGCAGGCTACAATCTGATAAGGAGCTTTGCCCAATGTTAGTTGCACTTGCATGGTTTCCAAGGCCTCATGCTGTGCCACTAACCTGAAGGTGTGGGTATCCATAAGGTAAATGGATACACCCCTTCCTTTTGTATTTCACTTTGGGTTTTGGGGCCGAAGATCAGAGGGATTGTGAGTGTTTTACATGGGGCATGTCCAACAGCTCTGTGTTTGACATAGCTTTGTATGTTAGGCAGAGATCACCTCTGAGTAGGCGATATGCGAGAGAGTACAGCTGGAGCATTTTGAGACGGACTGTATATGGCATGTATTTCAGGCTGCTAATGCTCTTTGTGAGGTATTTTTGCAGGCTTTCCAGTTGTTGTAGATGTCTTGTGAGGTACATAGCAAAAGGGACTTTGTACTCTATTATGGATCTAGTGAGTGATAAGTAGAGGGGAACAATATCCTCTTCTATTCTGCATGAGACACCTTTTGTGATGAGGTGTGCCATGTAGAAGGATTTCTTGACTACTGTGGGGATGTGATTATCACAGGTGTGTCCACTGTCCACCTGTGACCCAAGGTCTCTTATCACACTTTCAGTGTTAAGTATACTACCGCCTATGTTGTAGTTCATGGCTACAGAGTTTTTACCAAAGGGGATGACAATGCACTTTTTGGCATTGAGCTTGAGGCCATGGCTTTGACACCAGGCATCTGTCTCAGTGAGGGCCTTTTGTAGGATGTCCACATCTTTAGTAGTTTCATTTATGGCTCCTAGTTTGCAGTCATCTGGAAACTTCATTAGCCACAGACCTTCCATGTTAACGTTTACTTCAGGGAAGTAGATACCAAACAGGATAGGACCCAAGATTGAACCCTGTGGTACTGCACTTGTCATTGGTCCAAAGTCGTACTTGGAGTCTGCTACTTTCAAAGTGTGTGTTCTATCAGTGAGCCAGCTGGCAACCCATCTTGTGACATAGCAATTTATACCTAGTTTAGTGGGTTTATCTATAATTCCAGAGTGGGGGATGGTGTTGAAAGCCATGGCAAGATCTACATAGGCTGTGTGAACCACCTTACCCTTGTCTACAGTTCTGGTGACTGCTTCAATGATGTTTATCAGGTTTAGGAGACATGATCTGCATTTTACAAACACAATATGGTTGTGGTCCAGAGTTTGGAGATTACCAATGTCTTTTTTTATAAGTTATATGATGATACATTCCATGGCCTTGCAGAGCAGGCTCATCAGGCTAATGGGGTGCTAGTTCCTGGGGTCCGTGGTGTCTTCACCCTTGTGTAGTGGGATAACCATCACTGTGCTCCATGCAGCAGGCACAAAGCCTGAGGTGAGGCTATGACTGAACATGGTACGTCAGTGTGGTGCCTGTTTGTTCTGTAGTTTGTGTAGAACACAGCCTGAGAAGTTATCTGGTCCCATGGATGCTGTGTTCCTGGCTTTGGAGAGTGTTTTTTACCTGTGCAGCCGTGATGACAGCAACTTTACAGTCTTCCATTATAGAGATGTGATCTTTCATGGGTGAGAGGGGGGTAAAGTTAGCACTGATCCTATCTGCCAGGATGTTGGCAATATCAGTTGGGTCTGTATATTTAGTGCCATTGTGCTGAAACTCAGAACAGATCTGAGTGTTGCCATTGAGATTCTTGACATAGCTATATAATGCTTTGTGGTTGTCTTTAGAATCAGTGTCGATTTTGTTTTCATAACTAGCTTTGGAGGATTTTATCAGGGATCACAGCTTCTTACTGATGTTGACCATGGAGCTCCTCCACTCATGGGATTTTACCCTCTTTTGCAACATTTTATTCCTTCTGTTGTGCAGTTTGTTTATGGCAGGGGAACACCAGATTGGCTTCCTTTTCTTGGAGGATAGTGTCTGGGTTCTGTTTGGGATAGCATGATGCATGCAGTCATGTAAGTGCTTATAAAGTGCAATTGGGAAGGATTCAGTAGTCATAACTGTATTGTCCATCTGCATGGGTGTCCTGTAGTTCAGCACTTCTGTCTTAGGAAGCATGAAGTTGGCTTTGGAGACATTTTTAACATGGTTTCCTTAATGGGGGTGTGGGTCCAGAATGCGGATATGTAGGGCAATTAGCTTATGGTCAGATGGGACCAATGAGGCACTGACTTCAGGTGTGGAACACCGGTCACACAGGGCAAACCAAACCCCGTAACCAACACAAATAACCACAAAGTGAGCTAAATGCTACTCATTGCCAGAAGTCTCAGCCTCCAGATGCACACACTCAAGGCACATCTCAGTATGGAGAATATTGATATCTGTGCAGTAACAGAGACCTAGTTCAAGGTTCCAGACAGCACACCAGCACTACCAGGATACTACTCATTCCATACCTTCCAGCATCAGAACCTGAATCATAGCACATAGGGTGAGGATGTATCCATATTCATCAAGGATACCTACACCTCTCTACATGCTTTCTACAGGATATGTACCCATAGAATGTTGCACAGCAATGTTCTTCACACTCCACAGGGGTGGGGCCACAAAAACCCTTTGACATTCATGCTCTATGAGCCTGATGAGTGTGTTCTGCAAGCAATGGAGCCAATCATAATGGAAGTCAACAATACAGAGATTTGGAACCTTCACACAGTTGAGCACACCCAGTTTGGCTTCGTCAAATGCAGACCACACCTCCTGAACTGGGAGGATTTCTTTGACAGTTACCCAGGCCACAGATGATTGAAATGAGTGCAACACAGCCTACCTATATCTCGCTAAGGCCTTTGACACCATTCCCCAGTCAGGTATCATAGATGAACTCACGAACCTGGCCATGAATCCATACATCACAAGATGGATTGCAAACTAGCTCACAGATAGATCCCACACATTAAGAGTTGCTGGCTACATGTCAGACTCTACACCGGTAATGACTTGCGTCCCCCAGGGTTCAGTCCTGGGGTCCCTCCTGTTTGGTATAGACTTCTCAAAAGTACATGCCAACACAGGAGGGTTGTGGTTAACTAAGTTTGCTGGGAACTGTAAAGTGTTTGCCATAATATATTCCCCGGACGACAGACATATTCTCCAGAAGGGACTCTATGAGACAGATGTGTGGTGTCAGAATCATGGCCTCAAGCTCACTGTGGAGGAATGCATAGTGATCCCCTTTGTTGAAAAGAAAATACCCACAAACTACCACATAGGTGTTACTCCCTTAAAAATGACAAGGTGATAAGGGATCTGGAGGCACAAGTAGATAGTCATCTTTCCTTTGACAACCATGTTGCCAAAGTGATTGAGATATCCTATGTGGCCCACCTAATCAACAAAGGGTTTGTATCAGGATCCAAAGAGGTAGTGTTAGCACTCTACTCTTATGTCATCAGACCCATCATTGAGTACAGTGCACCATTTTGGATGTACTTGACTTAGCATATCCAGCAGCTGTAGAGACCACATAGGTACCTCATCAAGAGGATTACTGGCATGCTCCATCTACAGATAACAACATTGAGTCACCCTACACATTCCAGGGATATGAACCTCATCACAATGATGAATACAACATGCTGGTGAGATAGAGTACCATCCCAGACACTTGCCTTACTGTGGAACAGAGTCCCAATGTACATCAGACAGAACCCCTCGCTGACACTCTTCAATTGGAACCTTCATGAGTGGATGGGAAACAGACAATTCATGCCAGGCATCACACCAGCAGCCCCACTAGAAAGGGGCTTAGGGTACTAACTATTAGAACTAGGCATTGGGAGATTACCCAATGGTGTGGTGAAAGCTGCACAACTTGTGTAGGCTGATATATGCCTTTGTGGAGATAGTCTACTACATACCTATGAACCTATGTGACTGGTACATGTCTACAGATAGTAGATGTGTACATCATTGTACAGTCATGTTGTACAGCAAGCACATGGACCACATACACTGTAATGCTTACAGATACTGGTGGCTGTTATGTACAGTGGGAGAGATGTGCACTTCATGACTTTCATGCCATTGGGATGTGTTATGGGTGGGACAGTCCTGGATGGCTCCCTGTCATGGTCACCTTCTTACACACATCTCTGCCCATCCATATTTGGCTTATTATACTGTGTTCCCCCTGAATATATATATATATATATAGGTACATAGGTAGGTAAAAGCCTATCTGCCTGAAGGCATATATTAGTATGGCCAGAGTGTGCAGCTATCACCACCCATGGAGTTAGTTCCCTAGGCGTCTGTGTAGTAGAGTTGATGAAGTGATCTATGGTGTGACAGTTTAGTTTCACATACACTCATCAAGGCTCCTCTGGAAGAGTGTCAGTGAGGGTCTCGCCTTAATGTCGGTTGTGAGCCTGTTCCACAGCAAGGGAAGTCTGTGAGTTAGTAATGTATCCCTCCAACATGTTCTATTTAATGTCGTGATGATGATATCCCTAGAGCATGTGGTACAGTGAGCATGGGTTTACTTCAGATAGCGCATGTACATCAGTTCTGCATTGGACATGGACCTGTCTGTTGGGCAGAGATCTCCTGAGTAGACAGTATGCAACAGAGTACAGATTGAGTTAAATTCAGTCTTGTTGCATGCAGGGGCAGCTCGTGGCATCGGACTGCCGGACTGCAGCCCCCTCATCTAAAAACAAAGAAAATGTAAAAAAAAAGTACCTTTTTTTTTGTGTGACAGTACTAGCAGATGTATTTTTTTGGTTAAATGCATCTCTCCGAGTCCGTGACTAGCAAATGCAGCGCATCGCATACTTTAACTGCCTCGGGTTGCGGCAGTTTTAAATAGATTTTTTTTTTGTTTTTATTTGCAGCTCGGTGGAGTAATTAAGGCATCATTGTGATGCCCAGAAGTATATGCGGTTCCAAACCGCATAGAATTGGAAGGGGCTTGGACTGCGATGTCCGCAGGCACGTCATGACGTGCTTGCTGGGCTAAATGCTGCTGATTGGTTGTCGCTCTCTTCCCGGGCTTTATGTGCTGGGAAAAGAGCGAGAATCAATCAGATAGTCAGTTAGCTTGTGTATTGATTCGTGACTGTAACTGTCTGAGTCAGTCACACGGGAAGGAACGATTATTTTAATTGCCATTGTGGATTTTAATTTTTTTTGGGTGCTACATATTTTGTCAGCTGTGCTGTGCAGCCTGTGCTGAAGCAGTGAAGCCTGAAGGAAGAACATAAGAAGAAGAACTGAAGAAAGAAAAGAAGTTAGAAGAAGAAAGAAAAGAAGTTAGAAGAACAAAAGAGTGAAGGTGCAGAACTAAAGTAAGTGTACTCTTTATTATGTTCCTTTGTAAATAAAGAGAAGGAATCCCATTCTCATCCCTGTGTTTGTGTGGATTTGTTCTGGTGTCCTGCCATTTTACAAAGACATGTGTCTGCAGTATTTCTCCCTGGGCCTTTGCTGAAAATTGTTTTTGTTCCGTCAGAAGTAAAATTGACAGGCATTTGAATTTCAGACTTCATACTCTTCAGAAAATACATAGTAACACAACCTTTTATTCTAGCAATTTTCTAAGTTTATAAGATGAGTATTTTAAATTTGTCCTTATTTTTGGGACTGTATTACCCCATTATTGTCTTTGTCCAGGTTTTTTGTGCTAAGGTTGACAGCTATGGCAAGAACTGAATTCACTGAATATGTTTGAGGGCTGTATTCCCTCATTACTGGGTTTGTCCAGGTGTTTTGTGCTAAGAGGTTGACAGCTATGGTGAGAACTGAATTTATTAAATGATAGCCATTTAAGTTTCAGTCTTCCGCTCTTTCACAAAGCAGCTGATTTGGTGTAGTGGTATGTTGCTCTGACTGTTTTGCACAGGGACCTTGGCAGTAAAATGTATGGTGGTAACACAGTATTTTTCTTTCACAAAGCAGGTGATTTGGCATAGTGGTATGTTGCTCTGACTGTTTTGCACAGGGACATTGGTAGTAAAATGTATGGTGGTAACACAGCATTTTTCTTTCACAAAGCAGCTGATTTGGCATAGTGGTATGTTGCTCTGACTCTTTTGCACAGGGACCTTGGCAGTAAAATTTATGGTGGTAACACAGCATTTTATTCTAGCAACTTTCCAAGATTATACAAGCAATGTTTAATGTGTCCCTGTTTTTGTGCTTTTTTCCCCCAATAAATTTGGCTTTTTCCAGATTTCTTGTGTTGCAGTTGAGATGCAGTTGAGTATTGAGTAGATTTTACAAGGAGCTGAGAGCTGCAGGGAAGAGAATTTTAGTGCTGCTTATGCTAAGTCAGCTTGCATTGTTAATAGCACAACAGGTTGTGTACTTGCTTTTGATGCAGAAGGTTGTTGGTTCTACTCCCACAAGGGGTGAATGCTGCCATACTGAAAAAGTTAAGATACTAACTATGAGCCTGTTATCGGTTTGCTATCCATTTCCTATTGCAATATTACTAGCTTATCATTTTTAATGTAATATAGGCAATGTATTCCTCAGGGGCATCAGACACTTTATTTTTCGATGAAACTATGAAATATAAAGATGTTTTCTAGCAGCAACCTCTTCATTAGTTACAGATTTATTTAATGTGGAATTATTTAGATGACATTTTTACTTCTTCAGAGAGTCTGCATATTTACTGGTAATGGTGGACTGTAGAATTGTGCATATTTACTGATAATGGTGGACTGTAGAATTTTGCATATTTACTGATAATGGTGGACTGTAGAAGTTTGAGTAGACTTTTATGATGGAAATGTTCTGAACTGGGCAGTTTTGTCATTATGGGTGCATGCATTTTGTTTCATTGTTTACTGGAAAGATGTTCTGAATTGGGCAGTTCTGCCACTGGTAAAATGTATTTTCTTTGAATGTGGGTTTCAATGCTGTTTCGATGAATGTGAGTTTCAAGGGCAGAGAAGGTTTAATGCTAAGTTTGTTTAGCATATGTCTTAGTGTTTGTGCTGTAAAATGCAAAATTAAAACTTTCAAATGAAGTCCAAATCATCATAGAAGTAAATCAGTATGCACATTAGTGTTTATGGTAAATGGAGTGAAATAGCCAAGTAATGGATCATTGGAATGGCTGCAGGGGGAGGCTCCATTCGACCATGATTGTGTGAGGGGGAAGGGTGGCAAACTTAAAGACAGCCCCAGCTGAACTATACCTCCCAACCGTCCAGATTTTCAAAGAATGAATAGATTTTTGCTACTTATTTTTGGTTTGTTGCTCATAAAATTTGTGGTTTTCTGGCAAATCATTTAGGAATTAAGTCACTAAATAATGACACACTGAGTTTCAGACTTCATAACCTTCAGAAAAATGCATGCTAAAGTAAGACCTGTTCTATCAACTGTCTCAGTTTAAACAAGAGCAAGTTTTAGTACTGTTTATATGTTACCCCAATATATTTGGCCTTGTCCAGATTTATTGCATTAACAAGTTGAGAGGTACATGCAAATAAATTGCTTTATAGAATTAGGCATAGCCAAACATCTCAACTGTCCCTGATTTTGGCTCAAAATGTTGCTCTTCTTCCTAATAATCCCTCCGCAAAATAGTAATTTTGGAAGAAAACATGGAGGGTTTACAATTAAGAAATAACTGTAATAATCAGAGTTATAGATAACTTTTATTTCAGAAATGCATGTAGATTCTTTTATTTTGTCAACTGCTCAAGTTAGCAGTACTAATATTAAAGTGTCCCTTCTCTGACAGGTTCCCAGCTGTATTGTGTGACTATTTTATATTTTTACATCACATTTTTGGTCCATTTTTCATAAAATTGTGGTTTTTTTGGCAAAATTGTGTTTTTTCTTTGGCAAATTAGTGACAAATCATTAAAGACTGAAGTTAGAAAATAATGACAGACATTTGAGTTTCAGATTTCATACCATTCAGAAAATTCATACTAATGTAAGACCTATTCTATTATCTTTCTAAGTTTATAAGAGCAATATTTAAAAATTGTCCTTATTTTTGGGCCTTTGTCCCACTTCTTTGTATGGCTTTGTCCAGATTTCTTGCTCTGAGGTTGAGAGGTATGACAAATGTGTCAGGGCCATCACAGTCAGCCAGAGACATTTCAAATTGTGACATACTTCTTGCACTCCACTCCCCCATGTAGTGACTCTGGATGTGTCGAAGCAAGGCAAGGAGTAGTTATGCAGTGTAAATGTGCAGAGTATCCCCCCCCATCTAAGGTAGACACAAGTACTAGAGTGGCTTTTCATCTGTCCTTGATTTTTTCAGAATGATCTGGTTTCTGTCATATTTTTTGTACTGTTGATTTATGCTTATTACTCAAAGTGCCTGTTGCTCTGTGTTTAAGTAGCAATACTTTAATGACCATCAGGTAAGCTTGGCTGAGATCGTAAGATGCAAGTAAGCTTTAATAAGTATACTGTTAAAGAATTGCCAACATTGAAAGTCTTTCTGTTGTTAAAAACAACCAAGATGGGACTGGAAATGATCAGAGCAAACTTAGCAGCAAAGCGAAATGCAGGTACGACAGTATAATACACTCAATGGAATTTACTTCCACAGACAGCCTGTCTGTGGAAGTAAATTCCATCGAGTGTATTATACTGTCGTACCTGCATTTCGCTTTGCTGCTAAGTTTGCTCTGATCGTTTCCAGTCCCATCTTGGTTGTTTTTACCAGATGAGTATTTTGGAGTTGTTAACTAGATAATGTATAAGCCTTGGGTATTGAAATGCGTATGACAGCATTTGTAATAAAGGACAGCTACATTATTTTAAGAAGCTCATTACACTTGGAGACTTCCACTCATCTCTGCAGGTTTTACCCGTAAACTAAACAGAATGCCAATCGTGTGGTCCATAACCTGTACAGTAATCCTTTTAAGCAATGTCTCTTAAGCTTATTTCTTGTTTGCTTTTCATTTTTTACTTTGATCATGTTTTCCCCATGAAACAAGTAGATGGTTGGCAGGCAGCAGGTCTTTTTTTGGTTAAGAAACATTTTTACAAGTGGGGGCATCAGACATTCCTACTTTCGGCATGTTACTTGGTACTTTAATAAAGCTGAATATAAATTATAATTAGAACTGCAGTGCAAGAAGTGGTTTGAGTTGAGTGCTACTTGATTTTGACTGGCATTCCATTAATGTATTTAAAAAGTAATTTATTTTTTCATGCCTCACAACCTTTTTGTTTCCATCTAGATATTAAGTAAGCTGTCATGCAGCCAATGCATTGAAATATTTTTATTCTTTTACACTTCATTTTGTCTTGATTGGACTCTCATAATGACGGTTTGGCACCCAGGGCAGTGTATTTAGTTAGTTGTTGTGGCTTTGAGCATAGCTCCTCCCCTTTACAGTTGACCACACCCCTTCCCATTGACTCCGCCCATTCAGCTGTCTCCTGCAGCCCCACTTTGATTTGAAGTCACCAGCCGCCACTGGTTGCATGGGGCAACTGTTTGAGGCCAGTAATCCTCTTGTTGAGATCCTTCAGTGGTCTTTCCAGCTGCTGAAGGTGCCTAGTCAGATTCATCGCAAGTATGTTGTGGTACTCTCTGACGGGTCTGATGACTGATGAGTAGCGGGAACCTCCTTTGACCTACATGCAAAGACCTTGGCAGTTTGTGGGAATACATAGCATGATTTTCTAACCACTTTGTGAATGTGTTTCTGGAAGTAGAAATGACTATCCACATGTGTCCATAGAGCCCTTCTTATCACCTTCATATTTAGGGTGTTGGCACCTATGTGGTATTTGTATGACTGTAGCTCGGGACCATAATTTTGACACCACATCTGTCTGACTGAGACCCTTTTTAAGGATGTCTCTGTTCTCCCAAACATCGATTATGACAACTTTTTTGCAGTCATCCACAACCTTTGCTAAACATAGCCCTTGTGTATTTGACTGTATTTCTGAAAATTATAAACCAGACAGTAGGGGTCCCAGCACTGAGCCATGGGGGACAGCAGTTGTTACCAGCTTGAACAGGAGACCACAGTTCTTACCTTGTGGGATCTGTCTGTGCCCCAGTTGGCAATCCATCAGATGACATACATATTTATGCACAGGTTGTTGATTTTGTGGATACGACATGTGTCTGGGATGTTGGAAAAGGGCTTTTCAAGGTCTATGTGGGACGTGTGTAGCTCATTTCATTGATGTATGTCCTGGGTGACTGCCTTGAAAACAGTCTAGCAGGTTTGGGAACCATGATCTGCCCCTAACCAAACCAAAATGGGTAGGGTTGGGTGTTTGTAGCCTCCCAATAGCTCTGTTTATGAGTTCCATCATGATGGACTCCATGGCCTTGCAGATCAGGCTTAGTAGGCTTATAAGACAATAGTTCCCATGGTCTGTTGTGCACCAACACTTGTGGAGTGTACCAAACATTGCTGTAACCCATTCAATAGTTTCATATCTTGTACAAAGGGTGAGTTTCAATAGACTGTTCAGGTGCAGGGTCTGTTTGTTTTGGAGTTCACATATGACACAGCTAGGGAAACCATGTCATTCCATAGACACCATATTTTTAGGTTTGGAAATAGCTGTTTAACCATTGTATATGTAATTTCTGGGTTGTCACCATCTCCAGGTATGATAATGGGCCCTATTGCCAGTGAGAGGGGGGTAAATATGTATGAACCTGTCTGACAAGATGTTGGCAATGTCAGTCATGTACATGTATTCATTTACAGTTTGCACTGACTGAGAACATGTATGAGTTTACATTGATATTTATGACATAGCGAAAGAAAGCTTCATGGTTCTCTATGGACTCTTTGACAATATTTTTCCAGAGCATGGATTGGATAATGTTAGGAGTTCTCAGTGTTTGTTGATGATACTGATCAGAGATTTATTGATCTTCTTTGAATTTTCACTTTCTTTGAACAACTTAAGTACTTGTAATACATAGTTTGATTATGACAGGAGTCCAATATATTATATGGGTCTGTGTTCATATAACTGTGTGCGCAAGGCAGGATTGGTGAATAGCGACAAGTTTCTGGGGTAAGAACTGCAGCTGCCAGATATGTGTGGCCCACTGCTGTACTCAGGCATGACCTAAGTGTGTGAGCATGCCCAGTATGACCTTTCAGTATGTTGCTGATTGAAATTTGTTAAATTTGTTAAAGTGTGTGAGCATGCCCAGTATGGACATATATACTATATGTGTGTGAAAAATCAAGTTGGTTTTTACTTCAGGGCTCATCTTTGTGTTTTACATCGACAGGAAGCACACTGTGCCTGCAGGGCTTCCATGAGTCACTTTGCATAGACTTATCAACATTTCTACATACGGGGGGGGCGGGCAGCTATTAGTTGTACACTTCTACCTGGGGGGCACACCTGATTGTTACTGTGGGTGTACATAGGATGAGGGGTTCACCTGACAATTATACACATTTGCTAGGCCTGCACTGCTATGTCAGGTACTCCATTTCAGTCTGTACTGTTGCCTATCGTACTGGCTTGAGGCATACTACTGTACTACAGTTCTTAGCTTCCAATTTCACGTATATTAGTTTGTGACTTCATAGCCTACCCAACCCACATCACATTGCCTGGCCTGCTGTTATCTGTCTGCATAGGCCTGGGGGGAAGTTACTCATATGCCTCATCAGAGGGCATGATACAGCATTTGTTTGTTTTTGTGTAAGTCTACAATTGTCCTGCTGTGTCTGTGCCAGTGAAATGCTGTCATGGCTTAGTGGTTCAGTACTGTGACTATAGTGCACAGTATCCTGAGTTCGAGCCCTGTCACTGCTTTTTATTTTCCTGCTGGGCAGACCAGACTGCTTAAGGAACAGTAAAGCAGGTGTGAGTGTGTTTACCTGACTTTGCTCAACTTTGCCCAACCTTGCCCGACTTTGTCCAACATTGCACAACATTGCCCAACATTGCTCAATGTTGCCCGATGTTGTGCTAGTTACTGTGGTGTGCAGCTCCACACAATTGTGTTTAAATATGCTAAATAGTGGTGAAATGTGCTTAACAGTGCTTTATATGGCTTAAAATAGGGCAATCATGCCTCAGGTGGTGCTGCAGGGCTGCCTATGTCGGATGCACATAGTACACTCCCTATACATATTTGAAAACATGTAGTGTCAAGTTAGGCATCCCTTTTATTGTATGTGCGAGTCAGAGCGAGGTGTCATTTCCAGGTTCCTACTGAGTCAGTGTATGTGCTATGCATTGCCTCTTTGCCAAGGCATACTGGGCATGCCTCTTTCTGCCTACTGGGGCAGGCTCAGGTTGTTCCTCCTCTGAGTCACGCTGTGCCTGTGCAGGCCTTGGCAATGGTGGGGGGCTGTTTGGCCCTGGCCCATGCTGTTCCTGCTGCAGCTGTTTTTGCAGGATCATATTGTGTAGCATGGCACATACCATGACAATTTGGGTGCATGTAGTTGGTGAGTACTGCAAGGCTCCACCAGATGTGTCCAGGCACCGGAACCGTGACTTGAGCATCCCAAACACACACTCAATAATGTTTCTTGTTTGTGCGTGTGCCTCATTATGGAGTTCTTGTTCGGGTGTGTGTGCATTTCTGATGGGTGTCATCAGCCACGGCTCCAGTACATATCCAGCATCCCCCACTAGGTGACCGTCAGGGATGTCCCCATTTTCAAATCTCTGGTACAGCTGCATCAGATGCCAGATGTGGGAATCATGATAGCTTCTAGGGCAGCCAGCACACACATTCATTATTATGCCCTGGGCATTGCACATGACCTGGCGGTTGATGGAGGGGAAGCCCTTGCAGTTGATGTAGACCCTACCCCGCTCACCAGGTGGTGCCTTGATATGTATGTGCGTGCAGTCTATTGCACCCACTACCTCAGAGTATTCTGCTATTTGGTGGAAAAGACGCATATTGCTGGCCAATGCCTCACGGGAATTGGGGAAATATATGTGTGCACCGGCATGTGCTGACATGGCATCCAGGAACTGGTGCAATACCCTGGATGCTGATGCCTGTGAAACCCCCATCATATCACCAGTTGGTCTATGGAAGGTACCTGTAACTAGTATTCGTAGGCCAACACATACCTTGGTATCCACTGGGATGGGTTCCCCTCTATTGGTTCTGTGTGTGAGGCATGGCCAGCACAGCTCAACAATTTGCTGTAGGAGATCTCTGTCCACTCTATAGTGCTCCACTATCTCCAGCTCATGTAGCCCCTGGTAGGTTACCCTGGGTCTGTACACTCTTCTCTGTTTCCTCACTGTGGGTTGCTCAGCAGCATTCACAACATCACCACCCTCAGCATCTTGCACATGTTGGTTTATGATAGCAATAGCAGCCCCTAACATTTTGTCTGACTTAAGCTTTTTAAGTTTTTACTCTTTGTATACTACAGTGTTGCAGAGTTCTTGGGAAAAAACAGGGTAGACTGCTGTTTGCAGAGTTTAAAGTGCTGGGCTGGGCTGTGCTAGTCTACTGACTGTGTAATTGGCTGATTCTGATATATTTCACCTGACAGCTCTGCTAGTTCTCCTTGGTTAACTTCCTACTACTTCTTTTCCTTCCTTCCTTTTCCCTTTCTGTTTCCGCCCAGGTCAGCGCCGCACAAACAAGTGCAAACACGTGCACACGGACACACACGCTGTGTGCCCGTTTGCAAGAAATTTTAGATATATCCATGGCGTACACCTTTGTTTTCTTGTTTTCAGCTAGAACAACTGTAGACACACCTCTTGCAATCCTGAGCAACTCAGGGCAAACACAAGCCACTGTGCTCCAATACACTTACAGTCTTTCAGACATACCCCCTCATGATGTCACCTATCTTCTACTCTACTACTCCCCTACTCCTACACTTACACTCTAGGGACATGGCTCACATGCCGGGGAAAATTGGGATTCACTATCCTTATCTTCATTTGCATAGGATTGCCTACTAATGCTTGGTTACATCTCTCACACTGAGCTCCCCCCTCCCCCCTTAACAACCACTACTCAGTGGCCATGTTGTTTTCCATCTGCCATTCTCCTGCATGGCAGAACAAGCTTTTTAGTGAAAATGCCCGTTTTTGGCTATCTTTCAATTTTTTTCATTTTATTTAAAGTGCAGCGTGTTTGCGCGGCGCTGCACTATGCTTAAACATCGGCAATCGGGGAAAACAAAACTGGATTTTAAGGATTTACAACATTTGCATATGCCAATGGCCTTATATTTGGCCATTGGCATGCTTCCTCAACTAGATGCATCCTTTATTTGGAGCTGTCATGGCTCCGTTTAGCTATTTGCAGAACAGTACTCCGTTACCAACGGAGTACATTTCTGCAAATAACACTACTCTTCTACGGACAGGTTAGTGTTTCCTGGATCACAAATTTACCTCATTTGCATAGTTTTCAGCAGCAAATGAGGTAATTTGCATACCATAACACTGTCCATGCAAGAGTAGCTTTAGAAGCTCTCATGCATGCCCCTGCCGGCTATTGCTGGATCGTGCAGCAGACATATTGGCTGTCTGCCATCTGACACTACTCTTAGACTCCATGCAAGCCTTCATAAATCCGGCCCATTATATTTCCAAAAATATACTCCCAATTACCCATCTCCTTCCCATTTCACCTGTAGCTGTTGCTATCTGTGGAATTTTTTTTTCCAAAATCTGCCTGTGGGATAAAACATATGTATGCAAACACATCCGGGGAAAAATCCTAAGCCTTCTATACTTGGTTGCATACTTGGAAGCCATACAAATGTCTTCCCATGGTTTATTTTTACATTGCCTTTCTATTTTCTCCTTTCTCTCTCTTGCTCTCTTCATAGTTTTTTCTAACATTTTCTGATTGATTCTAATAGTTATTATATATTATGTTATATGCCCTACAGTTTCTGCTCTAGACTCAACTAAAACTCAACCTGAGCTAGTCTTTCACTTGGCACTCCTATTTCTCTTTGCTTGTAGTTATCAATCTCTGATAGGAAAGGCAGTTTCAGTCCTGCATTCCAAACTTCTGTTTGGCCTCATCCCACTCTGTTACTTTCCCTCCCTAGCTATTTGCTCCTAATACCTTGGTTCCTTTGCTAATTTTATACAGTAAGTTCCATCACCCACTTGCTTATTTTCTATGCCTCTACTTGCAGTAATCCCTATTGGTGAAATCTCTGCTCTTCATTTCTATGTTGGCTTTGCTCTAAAAATACTTTTGGCTACTTTATAAACATATAATGTTGTGCATGGAACACCATGATTATGCTCCAAAATCATAAAAAAGATAAACCTGTTTTGTGCAAGAGCCAACTGTAACAAGCTTTCAGAGGTGTCTAACATTTGTTAAACAACCTCTAAGTGCTGTTATGGTCTGGAATCAAGAAAGGAACGTTCCTTCACTCTCAATGATGCCTGAATGACTTTCCTGTTATATCTGTGAATGTTTACAGACATCAGTCTGTAAGTAGCCCATCTAAATCAGGGCAGTATTTAAAAACTGCCCCTGACGTTTCCAAGCCATTATGTTTACTTGCTGTCTATGCAACAGCACTCACTTAAGTGCTTTATTGGCTTTCAAACCTGGTAAACACTTCTGCTTTTCTTTCTGCAACTAGTAGTACATGGAGTAAATAAAACTCCATACACTGCAAGTGTCACAGATCATATCCCATTATTATGAGTTCTCAACATGGATGCCAAGACTCACCTCTTGAGCTTCACTCTTGAGGTGAATTTTTTAGCATTCATGTCTCAAACACATAACATGATTATGACTGGAGACCTGATATTAACCCTCTATATTCTACATGGTGGTTGTTATTCACCTTCAGTGCCTGCATATAAATCTTACTGTAACATTATTTCATGACCCCACACACACACACACACACACACACACACACACACACACACACACACACACATTTCAGCATCATTCCCTTCTGCTTTGATTTGTAAATTTCTGCTTGTATTACATATATGAGCCTTAACTGGGTAAACCTCTAATCTGGTAATCCAAACCACCTTGTTCTGTAAACAGCTTATCCTACTTAAATTTTGCCCTGTTTCCCTCCCAATAATTATCAAAGGGTCTTATCCAAAAATGTCAAAAGAATGTAATAAAACAATAGAAAGAGATTAAATAAGGTTGAACTCAAGCCAAAATCACCTTTGTAACTTGACAGAGTGAAACTTTTACATAACAGTCAGCTGAAAATAAATGTGTAGTATACAGTTGTTGTCAGACTAAATTAAAAGCTACCAAAACATAAACATATAATGTTGTTGTCCAAACACAAACAAGGTAATAGTCAGTAGTACGTAGTCTCTGGACACTATTTCCAAAAATATTTGCCACAAACAATATATGTTGTCAAGGAAAATATTCTATTATGAATATAATGTTGCATTTTTAGCAAGTTTGTCAGCATTGCTTATACAGGGAGTTCTGCCTTGATACATTTGTCTTTTTCTGCAGTGCACATTTATGAAGTTAGTACAATGTCTTTTTTACATTTTTTGTATGTTTTTAAAGATGGTGCACATCGGATATGTATTTATGATGTTTTTGATTTTTATTTTGTGTTTATTTTTGTGTCACTATGTATATGCTTACTGAGTATAACTCTGCTTTTAAGTAGTGTGTGTTTAACTAGCATATAGTTGAATGATGACATGTGAAAAGGTTTGGGCGTATCAATGATTGAGTGGTATTTAAGTAGAGTGCAGTTTTATTAGGTCTGAAGAAGTGGTGTTTCAACACCATGAAGGCGCTCACCAATAAATCTCCTGTTTTTATATGCAGCCGTTGAGTAGTTCTTTGGATGTGTTTGTGGTGAATATAATGTTGTTGTGATTTCAGACCTAAAAGGAGTGTCTGTGTAGAAAAAATATTTTTTCATTCTTTGTATATGTTAAGGCATAAAAGTGACATTAAAAATTGTATTTTTCATTTAAATTCTGTATGCAGCTGGTACTTCGTCTTGTTTGAGAGTAGAACACAGTCTCTTTGTGTTTTATAGATAATTATGCCAGTAATATTAATGAAACATTTCATGAAAAAATGTCAGTCTCTTCCACATAATCTTGCTTCTGCAGCTTTTCTTCTGTGTCAGTGTGCAGTTTTATGAACTCACAGCTGAAAAGGAAGCTTAATTCAGAGGAAATACACAAGGGACAAAAAAACAAAAAAAGGCCAAACTGTTCAGTCACCACCAGTTTATTACCAATCAGTAATAAACTGTTGGTGACTGAACATTTTGGCCTTTTTTTGTTTTTCGGAAATATATGAAGACGATCACCAAAGTAACACTGGTTTGGTCACAACTGACAGTTTTACTAGGGCATGTGTCCTGCCCTTCACTATGGATTTTTTTAACATTAGAAGCATCATTTATGATTTTTGGACCATTTTTTGTTTGGATGAGAAGATCAACAAAAGGTTGGGGAAAAACCTCTTGTGGTTTACAAAAAGGGCACCTCACTGAAAGGTCTGATGGAGAGGAAAAAGTTAAAGGCAGGCCTAGGTGGAACTTTTAAATGTGGGAGGTGTGGACAATGCCCCTATATATTGGACACTGATTCCATTAGAGTCAGGAACTATGGTAAAATTACTACTAATAGGAAGTGTTACTGTTACACCAAGGGAGTGATATATATTGCAATCTGTATGGTATGTGAGGGGTACTATGTGAGGAAGACAATCAGAGCCCTCAGACAAAGAATATATCAACACAACTATGATATACTAAAAAATAAAGAAACCAATGATTTATTTAAGCATATAAAGGTACACCCGACACATTATTTTTAATTTTTTATACTTGAACAAGTAGACCTGGGTGCACGAGGGGGGCCCAATGATGACTTCCTTGAATATTTAGAGCTCAAGTGGCAGATCAAATTAAATGCATGTCAACCCCCTGGGCTCAATGACAAGTTATCCATTAGTTCTGTATTAAAACTAAAATCAGCTTTTTATGTGATTTTATTCAAGATCTGTGTTTTAAATCATACTTCAATACATAATACATTAATGTCTATGTGGTTTGTAGGTGGCAATTGGTGTGTTGTAGTGGGCAGTTACTGTGATTATGTGTTACTGTCTTTTTAAACTGCTTAATTAATTTACAGGAAATGATGTTTGCTTTGTCAACCAGTGGCTGTAAGGGTTAGTGTATTTAGATATGGCATTTTTGTATGTTCTTGTTCTGATGAAGTCTTGTGATTTTGACGAAAGCGCTTAACTTTTTTCAATAAATGTTCTGGATTTAGTGCTGCAGTGTTCCTTTGGTGATCCTCTCCATATATTTTTTACTTGGTTTTGGTGTTCGTTACTTCTAAGACTTTTCGGAATTACACAAGAGGTCAAATTCAATAACACCTACACTAAGGGTATACTAAGTCTACACGAAATGTATTCAAGAGCATCCCTATTACATTTGTTGTTTCTAGTCACTCAGAAAGATTATACTAAGTGTACACGTAGTCTACACTTTGTGGTAACTTTATAAATCCCTGTAAATATTTAAAGCTACAAGAAAATCAGTAGGAAAACTAAAATTAGGAGGAAGAAGCTATGAGTTATGACTGTGTTGTCTGTTCACTCAGAATAGTGTACACTTAGTGTAGGTGTTATTGAATCCCATGGGTGTACTATGCAATTCAGACGGTTAAGGACAGTTTGTATAAGTTAAAGTAATATTCTTCTTGATCCATGAAAAGATTTATTACAACACAGAAAACATTCAAGTATTCACAAGATGAGTGCTTTCACCCAGATTACATGTGTTTTCTGAGGTCTACAGAATCTTCTCTAGATCTGTGGAGAAATTGCGGGTGGACCTATAAGCACTACAGTATACAATGGATGCCTGCCACAGCCTTGCCAAGGAAGGTGTCTGCTGCTATTGGCAGTTAACCACTTTGGGAAACAGTGCAGCACCACTGCAGTGACATATAATCCATGATGCTGCTTTTTTTTTTTTGTTACTGCTATTTTAGCTTCTGAGCTGATACATGAGAGCCAGTTCCTCTGTCCTTGATGTATGGATTGAGTCTTCTGATGCAGGGCCAATGATATTACTGTCATGCTGTTGACAATTATTGTATGTTATAACAACAGTATATTACATGATGTTATAATTAAGTGGAGGTAACTGTCATACTCATGGTGAAATCATACCCTGTGTTTATACTGGCATGATGCCCATCATGCACACAACACATGTTATTGTTTGCCACAGATTCACAGTTGCAAACATATGGCCATCATGGCATGCTTTTACAGCATGCCCACTGCAACAGGGTGTCAGGCATCCAAGGATGCTGAGCTAGTACCAAGCTCTGGACATTGACACAGCTCAGGTATTCCTACAACAAGCAAAATACTCATATCCCCTTATTTGGCATGCCTTACCTCACTTTGCAAATTATGATATACCTATAGTTTTGTCATGACTGCTCTTCCCTACAGTACATATCAGCTTCAATTATGTTAAGTACCCATCATGTGAGGACAGCTGCCCAAGTTACCAGCACAGTTTGGTCTGCCACTGATATGACACACTGGCATGGTGAGCACAATGGCATGCATAGTTTGTACCAGTGTCACTGTACACATAGGCTGTATCCCTATCCCACATGACATATCCACGCGGGTACACATACACACATGTACACATCTTCACTGGCCACAATGCCCAGTGGTACAATACAGGCACTAGTGCCACACAGCTCCCCTAATATGTTATTGTACTTGTTTCCACACATCCTCCATTACAACAATTCTGTTCTTCCTAAAGTCATTCCATAGCAAATGTTTAGTTTTCCAAATGTACATCTATGAATGATACTCAGACACAGACTTAATAATTTTGCTTTTTCTTTTTCAGTTTTTCTTACTTTTCCTATTTTATAATTTATTTTATAGTCATTGTTTTATTTATCTCCTTTTCTGTTAATATTTTATGCAGTGTCTGCCATAGCTATGTCTGCAGTGTGGCAGTGGACTCCACACCATCATCCTGTGCTGCCTTCATGGGCTGAGTCTCCATCTGCCTCCAGGGTTGTCTTTTCATCAGCTGGCAGAAGTAGTGTGGCAGCGAATGCTTGTGTATACTTACTGTTCAAGTTTTACACTGCACTTTGTTTTTCATTACTTTTGCTGCAGTTATGTATTGCTCTACTCAGCCTATATCATGTTACCAGTAAAAATACAATCCCACTTTAGATAATGACCAGCACAGGTCAGAATCATGTTGTACCATTTCAGCTAAATGTAAGCAGTACCTTTGGGGGTGACAGTGAGCAGCAGCCTTCATGTTGATGAGGGAAGCAACTGTATGTGGATCACATCTTGGAGGATATTTTCAGAACTGCAGGAAAGAAACCTTCTGAACTCCTGTGGTATATTTGGGTGTGGGAAGCTAAAACCAGTGCAGGTACAAAATTTGCAATTTGCAGTAATAATCCACTGAAAAATGTGGGAAGCAGACAATGTTCTAAAAATTATGCAACCTTCATTAGCCAGAGCAGTCTTGATAATTTCATATACATATATAAAATTACTGGTATAGTTTAATTTATAAGGTTTTGTTTTTATTAATATTTGCTTCTTTATATTTTAAAACTTATTACTGCATTTCATTGACTGTGTTTTTCCTAGTAAGTCTATGGCTGTTTCACAGGCAAATCCCAGGATTATTTACACTGACAGGGATGGGTGGAGGGGTGACTTAGCCAAGGTACTGGCTCAATTCAACCAATAAAACCACACTATAGGAACATTTTGATAGAGTCCTGCGAATCAGACAAGGAAGAAAGCACTCCACTACTTTCTGTGCAATAAAGTACCTTCTTGTAGACAGTTTGAAGGTTTGCTTTGTTATTGTGCTTATTTACCTTCATGGAAGTTCCCATGGTGATTTTTCTTTTCATGTACTCTTTCTCTATCTCCTTCTGTCCCATGTGGGTCCATGTTTAGTAAATTAAAATCTTAATGTTCAAATTGTTTGCCCACTTTTAAGTTTTTTATGGGGATGCAGTTTCTCCCTCTTCCCGTCTCTGGAGTATTGCACTTCACATTTTGCTCTTCAGAAGATGAACATGACAATTCGATGTGTAAGGAAGAGGAGTGGGGGTGGGGAACTATGCCTGGTATGATTGTACTTCAGCAGGCACACTAGGGTTGGGGTATGTCTGCGGTAAATCGTTTTTTGGCAAATAGTTCTTACGTAAACAAGTGTGCTTTTTCATGGCTGGGATTAACATGGTTAATGAAACTTTGCTGAATGTTACAAGTTGTATAGTGGGATGGATCCCTGTTACTGGGGAAACATTTTCAAAGAAGATTTTAAAACACAGTACATGTCTGCAAATGTCTGAATTTATGATAGAAGCAAATAAAGTAATATTTTCCTTCTAAAAGCAGCAGTAGTTAGATGTTTTGATGAAAATGTGTGCATATCTACAAACAAAATATTAATATATAATACTGTAAATTGAAAGAAGGTCCCTTGGTATATAAAAAAACAAAACAAAACAAAAAAATGCAGATTTGGTTTTATTGCTAGAGGCACATTTAGCTGAAGTAAACCATAAGTTATCAAAAATAGAATTTACATTAGTTGTTGTCTCCTAAAGTGATGATAAGCCAATGGCAGAAATAGTTACTGTGGTTTATTTGCTAGCCTACTAAATCTTACTCATAGGCTGGTTATCACTTGAACCCTGTTCATTGTGGAGACTTGGGGTAACCTGATATTAGAAATTATGCAGTTGAATCACAGCTGTTGGCTTGGTTATTGTACTACAAAAGGAATGGAGACTGCATGGAAAATAAAATTAGAAAACTATCCCTTGTAGCTGCTAGTGGAGAGAAATCTGGAAGGAGATAAAGAAGTAATAATGAAAAGTGAAATAACAATGTTTCTCAGTCAATAGACTAGAGATTAATACTAAAGAATCAAGTGTAACATTGTTCTCTGCATCAGAGAAACTTCATGAATCTTCTTCAAGATCCAAATGGCACATTGCTACCCACTGTTACTGACCATCAGTATGTCCACAACCTGCTGGACCAAACACTAACCTTCCAGGTCCACAAAGAGCAAACACATAAATTATTCTAACAACTGAAGCTCACCTGCAGATATCCCTACTATTTTACACTGGAAGCTAGATGAATCATTGCTTTAAATGTAATTATTCTTAGAATAGAATATGGCCTACCAATCCTTGCTTTTAGTTCTGCACAAGACACTTGAATTCTACAGAACAGTGAAAATAAAATTCTTAGATTTACCATCTTAGCACAATGGAACGGGCAACACTGCATTCCAATACTTAAGTCTGTGTAACTTTCCATCAATATGTAAGTTTCTACATGAACCTTAATGCTCACAACTCAGTAACAAGCTAAAATGTCACTCATCAGATCACTTCCTTAGATACCACAATAGCATGCTCTTCCATAAGTATTCCTTTTATTCCTTTCAATTGGCTGTTGGGGAAAATGCCTTTTCTAACTTTACCACAACAACCTGGAACTCACTGCTGGATGAAATAAGAAACATTGACTCTCTGCCCCTTTTCACAAGCAACTCAAAAACTTCCAATAGAAACAATCTGAATGTAAAATTATTATTTTGGTGAAGGATGTTCCTTTCCTATTATAAAGGCCTTACCTTTCCTAGTATGCCCTATCATGCATACATATGGCTACTTGATAGTATATCTCCTTTTTTACAACCACTCCCCCAATTTTTTTTTTAATTTTTTAAACAATGATAAAAACAATACACTATATGATCTTGCCATTTTCCATTGCATATATTGAGTAGAGTCCACACAGCCAATGAAGCTCTTTATATTATAAATAATCTATATAGTTTCAACAGCAATGTGTTTACTTTTGCCTAAAGAATGTAAAGTGGTTGTTGTGTAATAGGTTAGAAGCTGTAATGATGTATGCCCATTGCTAGCAAAGTTTTAATGAGATAGAGGGATAAACAACAAAATATTTTCTGCAGATGGCTAAGCAAAGGCACTTAAAACAAATGATATGCCTTGAACATAGGTGGCAGTCATTAAAAGAAGCCACCACTCTTAAATATGGCGTATTTATATCATTTTACGTCAATATTCTTCTACCAGAAACATAATGAAAGGACTGTTAAGCGTCAGGTTACAGGTGAGAGCAGGTGAAAGGGAGCAGCATATGCTCTCTAAATTTGACCCACAAAAATGTTCGCATTAATTTACAGATAAGGTTATGAAAATATGCATATATTTAATATTTTTGATAAGTCTTTTAATGATTTTGTTACAGATGATTCACAGTCACAGCTAACTAGGCTACTTTGTTCTGCATAGCCAGAACTGAATATATAGCACTTTGTACAATTTTCTTTATGATGTATGGTGTATTATCATACCCTGTTTTCGGTTTGGACAGTATTATAAGGTATTATATTGAATCTGGTATGTGTGCAGATAAATCTTCACTGATACATGACATCTCTCTAAATCAGATGCAGAAATATAGCAATTTATTCATAAGGCAGATTATGAAGAATATGATAGTTTACATATTTTGTAAAATCTTAGTCTAGGACAATGGCAACATGTCATTCTGAAGCTGACATCAGTCCAGACAAATTGTCTACGAATATATGAAGTTTGTTATGGACAGTTGCAGAGATATTACAGTTTGCTTATGTATCCAATTGATTATGAAAATTACGTTTTCTTATTTTTACCAATAGCTCTATAAAGGACTATGCCAACATGATGTGAGAGATAATATTTTGAACTTGGCTTCATAAAGGACTAATTGATCCTGTCTAGCACACCTACACCTAGGTAATAGTTTTTTGATATTTCATTTTATAGTAATTATGATAATTTCCGTATTGTTGTCCATATCTCTCAAAAGAGATATGGCAATGTGATGGATGACAGTTCATTCTGAAGCTGGCATCAGGGTAAGTAAATTGATCAATGACATATGACCTCTGTCTAGTACAGCTGCAGAGATATAATAGTATGTTTATTTGTTGAATTATCACCAATATGATATTTTTCATATTTCTAGCTATCGCAGTAAGCATGCCTGGCAAATTGTTGCCTGAGATCTCATTTTGAAGCATCCAATTCAGCTAGACACACCAGGAATTTAGATAGTAAAGTTACTAAAATATTGTCATTTATTTTAACAAATATATATAATATTTGCATAAGATTGTGCTTTTGAGTTGCAAGGTCAGCACTTGCTCCATTGTGAAGATGAGTGTGTACTGAATAACTCTTGTGTTCACACTTTTAGTGTCCCTGTTATTGTTCATAATTTATGAGTAATAATTTCAGGTTTGGTTTTAGAAATACATCCTCTAAAAATCTAGCTCATTAACTGCACCATTGCCTCTGTGATGGAGCTTAACAGCCAGTACTCCTGACCTCTGATGAAGTGAATGAATTAAAATGGAGAATAATTCATTGCTTTAGAAAATGTTAGTTATATAGCAATTGACTGCTTATGTGACCATAGCAGCAGTATATATGGAACATTTACACATAGTTTTATAAACAATAATAATCTTAAATAGGTTGCAATATCCTCTGTAAGTAGACAGTATTGGTTCCCACTAGTCACAACTTTCTAATGCAGTTCATGACATCATTATTTTACAATTAATGCCTCTAAACATAATGATTTAAGTAGGGTGAATGTAGAAATTTTAGAAAAGTAAGCTATAAGAATATGTAGGAGGATATGAATACTTGGGAATGAAAATCTTTGTTGTAAATCTGTAATGTCAAAAAATGCAGCTACTACTTTTACAAAAAACTTGTGGTGTAATATTAAGAAACATTTCACTGAGCATCTCCAAATGTGACCACAAGTCAGTACTTAAATCCAAATTATGGAAAACCTGTGCTAATAAACTTTACATTTGTACCTTATAGCTAAAGGATTTCCCCCAAAATGAATAAAGTAAAATTTAGAGCTTCTATAAGTTTATAAATATACTAGGCCTAAGAATTCAGTATTTTTAACAATTTCTTTGATAATAACAAATTAGTCACAGGTAAGCAGAAAATCTTGAAAATATTGGCTATCGTTCTTGGGTTTTGTATAACCTCTTCATTCTAAACTGTCCTTCTCAGAGATCCTGTCCACCTTTTTCTGAAGCCTAAAGCTCATAACAAATTTGTAACCTAAAACAAGGCAGTTTGTATTTGTATAAATGATGTTCTAGCAGAGATTATACTTAATGTTATTTGGAAAGTCCCTGAAATGCTTCATTGCTACCCTGTGCTGGAAGAAAGCTGCAGTTATTTGACTTAATGAAGTGGGAGATAGAAACAACACTAAATATATGCCAATAATTCTTATTAGTATTTTCTTTAAATGTTTTAGAAGGCTGCCATGTCATTGTGTCTATTTATTATCAAGGGTTTGGAAAACTAATAATTGTACTAACATGGGTTTGTTCCTAGTTACTCATGTATTTCTGTGTTTTTTTTACAGTTATGTTAATGTGGCACTTTAGGAAGTTTTACATTGTTCAGTACTTTATAGTGACTTAGCAGAGGCATTTAGCTAATTAAGCTATAACCTGTTAATTAGTAAATTATTACACTTAAGCATTTAATCCATATTTAGTAACAAGGATTTGAACCCAATTACTTAAAAGGGAATTCAGAGTCACAATTAAAGTTCAGTCATATTCCTGGAGAAGGATTGGTTCAGTGCTATGCCTATTATTGTTCATTATTTTTTGATATTAGATCAAACTTTGCAGATGGCTATAAGTTGTTAGGAATGACTACTAATTCTAGGGATGAGCTAAATGTTAAACTTGTTTTATTTAAATCTGAGAAATGATGTGAGAAAAATAAGCTTAGAATAAGTTCTGTTTAGTCTGTTACTATGCATTTTGCTGAGCACAGTCTTCCAGAAAGTCCTTATTTGAACAATGCTACCTTGAAAGAAGTTGATTACATAAACATCTGGAACCCTGGTTAGGTGTGACTGAATGTCAGTTTCAGTACTTATGTCTTTTACCTTGAGGTTGTCCATCTCATCCATCCTTAAGTCTGAGTAGTTCAGGATTGACAGGACCCAGGAAGTTAGAACTGGGGATCTTACCTCTACAAGGAGGCCGGTCACAAGTGGAGTTCCTCAGGGATTGGTCCTTTGACTGCTCCTTTTTAACATTTACTTCCCTGAAGTCAAGGCCAATGTCACTAGTCTCTGGCTGACTAAATTTGCAGATGATTACAAAATAGGAACTGTCATTGAATTCCACACTGACACAAATATTCTCCAGGAAGTGCTGACACAGACAAACAACTGATGTCAGAGCCATGGACTACAACTAAATGACATGAAATGCATAACCGTAATATTAACAACACATCCCTTAGAGGTGAACCAGTAATCAGGGACTAAGGGACACACATAGATAGTAATCTATCCTTTGACCATCACATGTCTACAGTAGTGAGGAAATCATTCTATGTTGCGCAACGTATAAACAAAGGTATGGTATCTAGGTCCAAGAAATACATTGTTCCACTGTATTCAGCATTCATCAGACCTGTCATTGAGTACAATGCTCCCTTTGGTATGTACCTAACCAGGCATATCAAACAAATGGAACATTCATAGAGGTTCTTCACTAAAAGAATACAGGGCATAAGTAAAATGTCCTATGCAGACTGCCTCAAGGCTCTCTCCCTGTATTCTGTCTCCTACAGGCTGTTAAGGGTAGCTCTATGCCTGGTATACAGGGCATTGTCAGACCCCATTCTTATGGACATCCTACATATCCGCAAAACAACCAGCACCAGAATGACTGTTCAGAAGACTTAGATCTTGCCTGTGATATAAATAGTACCTGCTGAACAGACGGGTATGTATCCCAGAGACAGCCCTGTCTCTGAAACAGGATTCCAATCCATATGAAAAAGAGTTCCTCCTTAACCCAATTCAAGTGTAACTTGGACAATTGGAAGGGGAACAGGAAATTCATCCCTGGCGTGGCACCTATGTCTCTAATGGACAGACACAGGTACCCTGTAAATGGTTCATCTCCCAGGTCCCTGCTTGTAAATGTTTCATGTCACAAGCATCTGCGCACACTTATCAAGGGTACCAGAATTTGTCAAAGATTTGGGATGCATGGCTAGGCTTAAAGAGGTCCTTGTGGTTACTAGCCTAGTAAACACCTATGAACCTATTGATTGCTTTGTATTCTTTAGTGAAGCCAACAAGGGCACACAATAATATTTTTCTGAAGCCATTATCCCAAATAGAAAGGCTAAATGGTGCTCAGAGAATGTTTATCTAGAGTACTGAGCTGCTAACAGTGATCTAACTTGCAATCCAGAGAACAAAACAGGAGGCTCCAGAAAAGGAGGATGAGAGTCCAAAGCTATTTTGCATCCAAGTTATAACTGACTCAGTACATTATAAAGACTTCAGTAGCTTTCTAGAACCAAGTCTGCAGTGTACCTGCATCTGGTTAGAGTAGATGCTTCCATGTGCTAAATACCTCAGCTCATGTCCCATTGAAGGATTGGAGTGCCTGATATCGATTGGATTGTTTCTGGATGAGTGTAGGCTTGAAATGAATTGGCTATTTTCATTGGGATGGAGACTAACAGACTTTAAATAACCAGACGTTTGCTCAATTCAGTGCTGAGTTTCATACAGAGTTCAAGCACTCAGTCTCAGGAAGACAATAGTAGACTACAGAGAAGGCAGAGAAGACCACTTATTCCATTTCCATATTGGTTTGGATTGATTGAACTACAAGGGCTCCCTAGAGCTAGATCTGCAGTGTATCAGCCTCTGGAAAGAGTACAGGCTCCAAAGTGCCAGCTGCTTGAAGTTGGATTCTATAGAATGACTAGATTGCATAGCCATACAGACTTTAAATAAAAAGAGCCTTGTTCTTTTTGGTAGCCTGATGTACACACTGAGCAGTATAATTGCAGCAAAAGAGCCGGCTAAGGCAAGCCTTCTGTCCTTGTTATGGATTATATAAATGCCGCTGCCTTCCCTTTGCCTTAACAGCACTATTGCAACTAAGTGTATCGTTATGCTTTACATGTAGTCTGATTTCTAAGTCATTAGCCTCTGACTTATGCCTTAGTAATCAAACCAGATTGGGGTGTTTAATGCTTTATTAGCTCAATCTTATTTTCACTCTTTGCTGAGGCTTATTCATTATTCTGCTCTCCTTTTATGTTCACACTGTTCTGTATTTAGTGTGTCTATACTGATTATTATTTTAATTAAACCACCATTTTAGTAGCTGCTGCTTATTCATTGGTGATCTCAGTATTTAAATGGTGTCATCTCATTGGGTGTCTACTGTCTGTTGTGTCAATTGCAGGTGCTCACTGTTAGCAATGCCATTTGCTTGTGCTAGTGCTTAAACATTAGCTACTTTACAGCCATTACATAACTCTGTGTGCCTTTTTGTTTCTTACAGTCATACTAGCTTGTTAATGGTTATTTCTAGCCAAAGCCTACCATTGTAGTGGCAGTCATCTTCTCTACAGTCCACTGCTATATTTAATCTAACCCAATTGGTAAACTTTTGATTACTACCACTACATTTAGCTTTTAAGCCAGTACCACACCCTACCTCGCTGTATCTGATCACCACCTATGGAACAACACACTGTTAATAATGTTTCCTTGACCAACCAAATCTTCCTATGTATCCTGAAGAAGGGTAACAACTGTCACATGTTTACGGACAACCTCCTGTTAGTACTTAATATAAAATCCATTCAGGAGAGATGCACTTACATATGCAAACTACAAGCATATCTCACAGATCTTGTCAGTAAACATAAACCACCATACTCTGACATAATAAAAATACCAGTTTCGTCCAAGACTCATGATGGGATACCTCAGTTACATACAGCCATATACTAACCTGATACTGTCATATGTACACTATCTTCCACATCTACCACCAACACATCAGCATACGCTGTTAGAAGGAATCATCAACCTAAAAAGGCAATACCTTTAAAGCAGCCAAACCCTGCTTCTAGACAGTTAATACCAGAAATGTTCTAGTTATTGGCAACTCCATTATTAGACATATAGATTCTACCCTCGCTAGGCTGGCAAATCACTAGGGTTGTCAAGACCCTGAAGCATCCAAAATATGAGTATGACCTTGTAGTTTTACAAACCAGGATGAAGTATCTCAGCTGGTCCACCTTGGAAGAGTTGCCAAAAGAGACATAGTGGAGTTCTCATTGTAGTTCTAAAGAAGGAAGAATCGTGTGTTGAGTAGTGTTCTTCCCTTGCCTAGATTGATGTTTAAATTCTAATTAACCATTATTGGTTTAATTTATTAGGATCCTTGTGACAACCTGGGGGAACATAATGGAAATATCCTCCTGCTTTACCAATGATAGGCTGCACGTGAACTTCCAGGGTTTTTGCCAGCTCGCAAAGAACTTTCCTACCCTCACAGTGCCATTTTAGGCAAAGTAAAATTAATAGGCATACCAACTTGGTAAATTCCAACCTGCTAGATATCAGGGTGGCTCTTCTCAGCACACCAAACCTTAGAGGCAAAATATCTGACATGGATATGGATATAGATATTTATGTAGCTATGAAGCTAATGAAAGTTTGTTCCAGTCTATGTAGCACACGTATATTCTGAGGTTTACCATCTGTTACTCACTCAGGTCCAGTAATAGCAGTGGGGGCATATCCAAGTTTGTTAGGAACTCATACTTAAATGTATCCTCCAAAATTACCTCAAACTTGATTTAGTATAGGTCCAACTCATTATCAATAAAACAAATTTTTACTTTACCAGTAAAATACTTAAATATGCTCACCTAGCTAGAGGTCAAACCACACACCATTTTATTAGAGGATTTTAGTTACCTGGATTTTAAATGGTCCATCTACACATCCAGCAGTTATTATGCCCAGGCCTTTCTCAGTATCAAATCCAGATTCTGGAACAATAGTTATTACCCAACTAAAGGCAAAGTTTTCCTAGACCTTGTATTAATTCACTCTCCTGGTCTTCTTCTCATCCCCACAAGTATTTATTTCATAACCATTGAACTGCCAATACTTAGAATGTCAAATCCCAGCATGTGGAGACTACATAACAGAAAGTCTTGACTTCTGTATCCCAAGTCCAAGACTGCCATTTGTCAGAATATTCCCTTTTCAAAAGGAGTACTGATCTTGGAGTTGATGATATAAGATTGGGGATGGGGAGCTGAAGACCCCAATCCTCCCCTGCAAAAAAAAAACAAGCTTAAGGGAAGAAATATTTGCTCTTTTACTGTATTTTCATTTTTGTTTTCAGAATTTCAGTCCCATTATTTCAGCAAATAGACATTCCTTTCCATAGTTAAGAAGATCAGTTAACCATCACCTTCAGTTGCAGGACCAGTCCTTTTTCAGAAAATCCATCTATATTCAGGATCTTCAGCAAAACAAACCTATTAAATTGTATCAGCCTTTAAAATATATATATAAATGGTCCAATCACCCATATTCCCTGAACAATGAAACCCCAGCCTTAAGAAATGTTATGACCTTAATTTAATTTTATGATTAAATCATTGAATGGTGAAAACTGTTCCCCTCCATCAAAAGCATAACAATAAATACTTGAAACATCTAGTCTAGTGGGATAATAGAGTCAGCAAAGGATAGAAAAAGAAGTGCAAGCTCCTAACTTCATATAAACTTGCCAACTCCAAACTCATTATATTAATTTTATTCATTTGTCACTTTTCTTGCATTATGGATGGATTTAATTTCTAAGTATTCCATTCTTATCAGTCATTGTATTATTTTGTTCCTGAATGACCCTTCTTTGTCCATTTTTCTGTGAAATTCCCTATGACCATTGATATCATGTATAGGGTTCCACTATGACTATCAAATTGTGGCAGTCATAGAGAAAACTGGGATGTTGTTTCAATTGTGAGGTAAAAGTTTGGGACTTAGTCTGAGATCTAAGTTGTTTTAACAATTACAAGAATGACCCATTGGAAAGCTCAGAAGGAGGGAAAGTATATATTTGATGAGAATGTCTGTCCCCGTCTAGCCCATAGTGATAGACATTTGAGGAATTACGAATGGTATTTTTTTTCTATTAATAATTTATATTTTTGCATTGCAGTATTTTTTTTTTCAACTGGTGCTGGTATAGCTGGCCATTTTTCCTCCTCATAAGAAGTGTCCTATAGAAAGTGGAAGGGTTCAGTATTCTGAATTATGTGTAGGCTGTCCTGGTGAGGCAAACCTGTTCTGTGAAACTTAACTGAATTAGGGTGATATTTAAAAATTGTCCCTGATTTTGTGCCTTTGTCCAGAACTTTATTTTTGCCTTGATGTATAAATGTCCGGATGTATAAAAAAACTGCATTAATTATGACCAAACCGGTGGATGTATTGAGGAGTAGGAATCACTGTATAGTAATCTGATACTTTAGCACTTCCCTGAACCTGATGCAATTTATTTTATCTTAGTTTTATCTTCTTTTCTGTTAGCTAAATAAAATCAGCACATCACTGATGCCTCATAGTGGAGTGAGCCAATAGCACTAACCTGGAAAAATGACTTGCTCTGAACTGGATTTATCTATACATACCTTTTGTTTTTCTTTCTTATGGCCCACTTGGATGCATTTAGCAACAGATGGCCGAAAGACCTCCCAATGACTCTGATAAAAGAATAGATAAAGCTGTAATTATGCACAGACCGGTGACTTTTGTCTCTCTTTGGTCACCACAGGTTTACTTAACAAGATGAACTTTTCAAAATAACAAGAAGCGATAATTAAATAAGCATTTCTCTTCCACTTCCCAGATAGACATCTTCCCAATTGCTGCAGCCTTTTCCATTCAAACATCATGCAGAAATGTCCAGTCTACATCACAGATTGGGTAGGTAGCCAATGGTTTCTTTCAAGGCAGAACTTCACCACCACTTAATCTCTTAACCTCCCCTTTATTCCATCACACTTTTTAAGCTGTTCTTCAGTAAGCTGGTCCTACATCAGAATTACAAATTCTCTGTTCAAGTCTTCAATGTTCTTCACCTCCCCCTTTCCATTACTGTATCACATCTGGTCCCGTTTATTATTCCTCAAGCTCTCCCATTCTTGGCTTTTACTTCTATGGACAATATTCACAAGCTCCAAATTGACTTAGATTCTACTGTCTGGGCCCTCACTCTCTATGGCTTCTGTTAGTCCTATCACCTCTAAATTCCGTATTTGCATCCACTTACTGGGTAACATTTGGTAACCAACTGATATCCGCACCACTGTCAATTTTTAACATTTTCCCCCTACCCTCCACAAAGTATAAAAACAGAAATATCACATGCCTTAACATATCTCACAATATTTGGTAAAAACAAATCACCTAAACAAACTGGTAATTCAGCATGAAGTGATGCTCATGTTCTACCCCCACCCACCTAATACTACTACATTGGTTAAGCACACTGGATGAGCAACAATCGGTTGTAGGGACATTCCTAAGAATGTATAAAAATATGTGGTAACACCATGGTGTTCACTATTTAATCCAGTTTGAAATAGTATTTAGAGAGCAGATCTTTCTCATTCATTCATTTCATAAACTCCCCTCTGAAGGTTTAGGATTCTTCTGGCAGAGATCATCCTGTGAGCTCCCTATCATCAGCCCTGGATATTTTACCTCCATATCCAGGTCCTCCCCCAACTATTTGCCCTCATCTATCTTGATCTAACTATGCTGTTTTAGTTTTCAGTTCATTGCTTTGCAGACCAGAAACTAAACTTCTTGTCTACTACATAACAATAAGCAGCCATCTGAAAGTATTAAAAGGGCTCTGCCATCCTTCTCCTCCAACAATCTCTCACTAAAATACTTTCTAACCTTATATGCCAACTCTTCCATTATTATACTAAACAATCCAGGACACATGGGGCATCCCTACCTAGAACCTCTCAATATGACTCGCTGATCTGAAAGGTTGACATTAATTATCATCTGGAATGTGGGATCTGTATATAATACTTGATCCATTTCCCTTACTTACCTCCCATCCTCTTCCTTTCAAACATAAAATCCCAAGTTACTGATCCTAGTGCCTTCCTTATGTCAAACATTATATATCCTACATTGTTGATGAGTGCCCCTTGTCTATCAATGAAAGTTGCCATTCTCCACCAGTTGTCTGATATATTTCTTCCAGGGGCAAATCCAGCCTGTCCATCTGCAAAAATACTTGGAAGAAGTTTATCTAATCTTCTAGCCAGAATTTTAGCAAAAACTTTCAAATCAACATTCATTGGTTTGTAAGTTCGTAGGAAGTTACTAGGCTAGCTGCTATCTAGCCTTTATATGCCTAGCCGTATTAATCCCAAGTGTCCCCTATTTGTTCTTTTTTGGGTAGTTAAGAATGAATTTATGAATAAAGCGGGTCTGTAATTAACACTGACTCCCACTGTCCATGAGGGACAAGGGTACCACACCAGGGGTAAATTTGCGGTCTCCCATTCAATTATCTAGGTTGCATTTGAATAGAGTCAGTGAGGAGCTCTGTTTTACGTATCTCGGCAGTCTATTCCTGAGAAGCATCAGTCTCTGGGAGACATATCTGTCTCTCCAGCATGATCTATTAATTTCACAAGCTAGGTTGAGACCTCTAGAGCAAGTGACTCTTGAGCCCTTTGATTTGCTGATGTGCAGCATTTCCATTAGGGTAGGGCTGGAAATTGCCCTATCGGCCAGGAACAATTCACCTCTCAGCAGCCTATAAGATACAGAGTAAAGTGAAAGGGCCTTCAGCCTATCCATGTAGGTCATGGTTTGGAGTCCCTGTATTTTCTTAGTAAGAAGCCTACGAAGTCTGTCCATCTGCTGCAGGTGTCTGGTGTGGTACAATGAAAAGGGTGCATTATACTCTATTAGTGGTCTGATGAGAACCAAGTACAGTGGAGTTATAACATCCATTGACCTGAATACTATGCCCTTGCTTATGAGATGCACTATGTAGAAGGCTTTCCTTACCACTCTGGAAACTTGGTGGTCAAAGTTCAGATTGCTATCAACCTGTATTCCCAGGTCTCGCACCACTAGGTTGGAATTCGGAGGGGGGTGCTATCAATATTGTAATATGTAGGAAATTCCCATTTTGCAAATGGAATAACAATGCATTTTTTTGCATTTAGTTTTAGACCATGGCTTTGGCATCAATCATTTGTTTGTGTTAGCCCTTCTTGTAATATGTTGACATCATTGTGGGACTCAGTAGTTGCTCCCAGTTTGCAATCATCAGCAAATTTGTTAAGCCAAAGGCCATCTACTTTGACCTGGACTTCTGAGAAATAGATGCCAAACAGTAAGGGGCCTAACACAAACCCCTGTAGTACTCCATGGTGATGACTCTACTGGTGGAGGTGGAGTCACCAGTTTTGACAGAGTGTGTTCTGTCGGTGAGTCAGTTGGCTACCCATCTAGTAATGTAAGGGTTGATTCCTATCTGGGAGAGTTTCTCAATGATGCCAGAGTGGGGAATTGTATCAAAAGCCTTGGCAATGTTGAAATAGACTGTGTGCACTGTCTTACCTTCATCCATGGCTTTGATGACATTCTCAAAGAAGTCTACCAGGTTTAATAAGCATGATCTACCCTTAATGAAGCCAAACTGGGTTGGGTCCAGCATTTGAAGGTTGCCCATATTTTTGTTAATAAGGTCTATGATAATTCTTTCCATGGCTTTGCAGATGAGGCTGTTTAGCCCTATGAGTCTATAGTTCCAAGGGTCAATTGATGGCCCCCCCTTTGTGCAGGGGGATTACTGTTACTGTTCTCCATTCTGCAGGGACATAGCCAATTCTCAAGCTATGACTAAAGAGAACGCCAAGTGCATCCACTAGTTCTTGTTTTAGATGAACTGTTCTCTAGAGATACTAGGCAGAGGACTGGTGTCAGGTATGCTTTAGGATATGATAGGTGGGGATAGGGGGGTGAAGTTTTCACTGAATCTGTCAGCTAGCAGATTGGTGATATCTTCCTGTGTAGAATGAGTGATCCCATCTGCAACCAGTTTGGCACATAGTTGGACATTTCTTTTTAGACTTTAGATGTAGTTAAAGAATGCCTTATGATTATTTGTGGCTATTGATGCAATTTTAGTTTAATAATTTGCTTTAGAAGACATTACAAAATTTCTGATTTTCCTGTTTAGACTTAGCAGGAACTCTTCCTTTGCAGAGTGATATCCCTCTTGCTTTTGGAAAAGAGTTTCTTCCTCATGTTATATACTTCTGTTTACCTCTGTTTAAACTTGAAGTCGACCACAGTGGCTTGTTTTTATGGGAATACCTGGTTTTGATCCAGTCAGGAACAGCAGAGTTTATGCAGTCATTTAAGTATTTGTACAGGGCATTTGCATACACTTCTGCGTAGTGATCATTGGTATTTGCGATTGTGGATGGTATGTAGCTTTTTATACCATCGCTTAGTACACTGTAGTTAGCGTTGGTAAAGTTATTTATAATTTTTGTTCCTGTGAGAGTGTCATTTCCAGTAGTTGCTTCAAACAAGAGTGATTTGTGGTGTGACCTAATCAGGGAGGACATAATGCACTGAGAAGTACAGTGACCCCCCCCATGTTGGTGAGTACTATGTCCAGAACATTAGGTCCCCTAGTGTGGGTGCAGACTATCTTTTCCAGAGCATTTGTGTTAACAAAGTCCAGGAACCTCTGGGAGAGTGTGTTTTTCCTCATGTATGTCCCCCAGTCTATGGAAGGATTGTTGAAATCTCCCATGATTAAGCTGATGGGCTGTATAACAAGGGATATTCATGAATGAAATTGGCCTAAATTGGCTTACTTCCAATATGTCATCAAGTAACATAAGTAGTACAGTCATTATAGCTATTTTGGTTTGTTTCTTTTGTCATCCCACACTCTTCTTTAAATCATTAAACAACTATGATAATTTGCCTACTAATACAGCTATTCTCCATTTATATAATTTAACCAGAAAACCATTGATCCAGGCTGCTTTGTTTGTTTTCAATGCCATTACTGCATTCCTCTCCCAGGGCACCCCTCACTGTTTTCTACTATTAGCGATTATCCAGTCTCAAGTTCTGTCTGAGTGCATGGCCATTAGATCATGCTTTGGGGCATTTGTTGTAATTTGTTTTACCTCTGCCAATATCTTCACAATATAAACGTCTAAATAAGTTGGTGGATGCATAACATCTTGAATAAGAGTTTCTAAAAATGGCCATCATTCTTTGTTGCAACTTTCTGTGGCAAGCAATGAATAGTGCATGTCCTAAAATGAATTTGCAGATCATCCAACTCTCTCCAGCTCCTGCTCATATTGTTGTCATTTAACTGCAAATTTTCATCTCTTTCTTCACTTCTTTCTGCCAATCATTTAACCTTTTAACTTTTGATGAGCACTCCTCAGTTTTACCCTCTATTTTATGCATTTTCTCTTATAGGTTCATAGGTTCATAGGTTGGTACTGGGCTATCTGCCCAAAGGCATATATTAGCCCAGCCACGTTGTGCGGTATTTACCGCCCCTTTAGGAGTTCCCCAGACCCTTGTACTAGCAGCTAGTACTCTTGGCCCCTATCTAGTAGTGCTGTTGGTGTGATCCCCGGTGTGAACTTTCTGTTACCCATCCACTCATCAAGGTTCCTCTTGAAGAGTGATAGTGAGGGGCTCTGTCTTATGTAGATCGGGACCCTGTTCCATAGTAAGGGAAGTCTCTGCAAAGGGAATATCCCTCCAGCATGTTCTATTCATTGTTGTGTTGAGGTTTATATCCCTAGAGCATGTAGCTTGAGTAGATTTGGTTTTGCTAAGATGAAGTATGTTCAACAATTCTGGGTTGGACATGGCTCTGTACGTTGCTGAAGTTGTGTAGTACTATGATGAACCTCTACTTCAGCCACGAGGGACATTCTCTCAAACAAGATTGCTAGCTATTCCTCCAATGTTGCTATTTTGAATTTTCCTATCAATTCCTTCTTGTCACAGGAACATTGGGCAGTCATCATGACTTTTCAGCATCTACTTGATATCACTCTAAGGATGAAACAACTGCATGTCACATCTACCAATGGGAGAGAAAAGTTTAAGGCAGCCATACTCCTCACAGGTTAGCCATGCCCTCAACAGAAATAGTATTTATAACATAGAAACAACATTACACTAAAAACCTAAGTAAGTGTAAAAATGCTGCCAAAATTAATAATAAATCAACCAGTGCTTGATTTAAAATTGTAGCAGTACTGAAGTCTCTGTAAATGCATCCTGCCTACTTTAAACTGCATATAAAATTAAGAGCACTAACAGAAGCCATGTGCCACACTCATTCACTTCCATCTTCACTTGGCCTCTGATTGCCTTGTATAACATAAAACAGGGGCCAGGGGTACAACCAGAAAATAAACATCAAGGCAGCAGAGGCTCCATTAGCACTACTTCAGCAAAAAAGAAACAACTTCAAATGAAACAGGCACACTGACAAATTGGGACTACTGTAAATATTACTGCTTCTGATACTCATTAGCTATTATGTGAAGAAGACTTTCAGAACTGCAGCAAATCACTTTAAGCAATTTAGTATGGAGTTCAAGAAAACTTTGAGAAACCCCACATCTGCCTACAAGCACAAGATAACCACCAACATTAAGAATAAACATAAAGGCTTTTTTGCTGTGTAAGTAAAATCCACAATAATACCCTGCCATGTTCTGAAATCATGGTGTTACGGTAACCATTTGAAATGTTGGGACCCACTAGAGCAAGTCCTGAAATGTGGAGACTGAATGGCCAAAAGAATAGACTTACATATACTAAGTCCAAGATGCCATTTCTTAAAATATTCCATTTTCAATGCAGTGCAAAAACAAGTTTTAAAGAGAACAGCAATTTTAGAGGTTCGCTCTTGCCCAGGTTTTCTTTTTTCTCACTTTATTGCATTTTGAATACCAACATTTCAGTGGGGAGCCAGTATTACTCACATGACCCAGAAGCTACAGCAAACATCTTGGCTAATAAATTCAGTCTTAATTTCACTCCACCTATACACAAGATTCCCTCCAGTTCCAGCTCAGCACATTGTAAATATAGAGCAAGTCTCAACTGCCCTCTAAAATGAAAAAAAAAATAAAAAAATAATAATAATAATAATAACAACAATCCATGGCTTTAGACAACATATCCAGCTGTTCACTGGTAAGCTTAAAGCATCACTTAGCCAAACTTCTCCTAAGCATCTTCAGATTGTCTCTCTACATAATTTTTACTAGAAGAATGAAAAAAAATTAGAAGATACCATAGTTGTCCCTCTCTATAAAAGCAACACCTCTGTTGCCCCAGGTTACTGTAGGCCCAACAGATTTAACCTTATCTGTGAAGCCAAGGAATTAATTATTGTAGAAGTAATAAGTAAGAGTACGCCATATCAGCAAACTCTAGTCCTTTTGTAGTATGGCCATGTCAAGGGTAAACTGTGTCTTTTAAATCTTGTTAACATCTTCATAAAAGTCACCAGAGCCCAAGATAAAGGACTTCACATCCCTACTGCTTATCTGATCTGAGCCAAAACATGTGCCTCTTCAAGTGATTAAACACTGATGCCTTTGTAATTTACTGTATTACCTACTGTCTTTCAAACACAATACTCCTTATCAAATAAAATGATACCCTCCCCAAAAAGCAAAATGTAACTATTGGCATATTTTAAGGTTCTGTTCCAGGTCCTCTCTTTTCTGGAATCTATTTCTTGGAAATATAAAGAAATTCTAATACATGTCAAAACAAAATTTGCAGAAAGCTACAAATCATCCTAAACTCCCCATCAGTTCCTTTAGTACCTCAACAAGGCTGTGAATATACTAATAACTGCTTATCTAATCTCAACCTCACCCTAAATGCAAAGAAATTTACTATAATTACTTTTGGCATCACTGGCGTTCTGCACAGTATCTCACAAATGAAATTCACTGTAAGATCGACACCATGATCTGGGATTTGAGAACTTGCATAGCTAATAAGTTGTCCTTAAATCAAAAGGAAAAGTACATACTATCAGGATAACACTTGGTTTGTGTGCATGGACATAAGTCAGACATCATCTTCTCAAATAACACAGTACCACAATGGCAGTGTGGAAATACCTCCACTGTATTGACGGAATTCACAATAAAATAAGAGTCACAATTATTATATAGCTGAAATTTGTCAGATTGTCAGACAAATAATACAATTCTTTGGTATTGTCATAAAATCATCTCTCTATATCTCTCTTATCTCATCTGCTATAGGTTCTGTCCAGATTCCATCTACACCTCTACTTCCTATCCATTGTTAATATCCTCACACAATATGTATCATGATAATTTCCCAAACTATTTTTCATTTTTCTGTGTAAGTTTCTGTATGTATTTACATGCACACTCATATGCAGACTGATTCTCCGAAGGATTAACTGGCCTATACAATTTAAGTTGTTCAAGATTTTAATTGTACAAGTTTGTTACATGCATTGTATTATTGGAGCTATTCTCCCTGGGCCGGACAGCATCACTCTGAAATACTGGAGTTCCTTGCGGCTGTGTATCGAGTCCCTTGCTGTTCACCCTGCTAACACATGACTGCACAGCAAGGTAAAACACTAACCACATCATCAAGTTTGCTGATGATACAACAGTGGTGGGCCTCATCAGCAACGATGATGATACAGCATAGAGGGTTGAGGTAGAACAACTGATTACCTAGTGTGACAGTAACAACTTAGCACTAAACATGAACAAAACAAAGGAAATAATTGTGGACTACAGGAAAAACCACAAGGAACATTCTCCTCTAACCATCAATGGAAAAACAGTAGAGAAAGTGAGTAGCAAAAAGTTTCTGGGGGTGCATATTGATGAGAACTTGTCCTGGTCTACCAATACAAATGCCATTGTCAGAGAGACACATCAGAGGCTACACTTTTTGAGAAGGTTGAGGAGAGCAAACATACCATCAACAGTTCTCACAGCGTTCTATAGGGATACAATAAAAAGCATCACAGTGTGGTACAGAAGCTGTTCTATCTCTGAGCGCAAGGCTCTCCAGAGAGTGGTGAAGGCAGCTGAGAGGGTGATCAGGACCACCCTACTAGTCATCGATGACCTGCACATACCTAGATATCTAGGCAGGACCAAAGGAATAATTAAGGATTGCACCCACCCTGCTCACAGAATGTTTATGTACCTATCATCTGGCAAGCACATCCATAGCATAAGATGCAGAACTACGAGATTCAGAAACAGCTTTTCCCCACAGGCCATCAGACTATTGAACTCTGGCAACAACTACACTCCATGCTGACCATCTGGGCCATCAGTTCAATGTGCAAGACCATCTCAAATTGTGCAGTAACTTAACTGCCTTTCTCAATCCAGTATTAGTGCAATACTCAGTAAGTCGAGCTAATTCACTGGTCAACAGGGGTAGTAGTAAGGACAAAGAAATGTCTCATTATAGTGCAATATCTAATGCTAGTTTGTAAGTCTCACAGTGCAATACTCAATATAAGTCTTCAATGCAACGTCTTACCTCAGTACTGTGCAATACTCAAGCAAGCAAAGAGATCACTGTATAATAAATGTTAAAGTGAGTTTAATTCATGTGCAATATTAGGATTATCTATGTAGAACATTATGATATATAGTAAGTGGTTATTATATATGTATTAACAACTTGTAATACGTCTATGTGATATCTGCACATTTGAGTCTGGAGATATGGAATTTTGTTCAGTTTTTGCACTTGTGTGATTCTGAATGACAATAAAGTTTACTTTGACTTTGACTATCCCGGTAATCAAGTGCCAGTAAATAAATATATCCAACCTTCCCTGGTGGGTCTAGTGGTTAGGATTCGGCACTCTTACTAATCCAGCCCGGGTTCAACTCCCGGTCAGGGAAATAGCTTTTCAAAACATGCTGGAGGGATAGGTTCCTGACCCAGAGACTCCCCATACTCTGGAACAGACTGCCCATACATGTCAAGCAGAGCGCCTCCTTGGCCCTATTCAAAAGGAACCTTGATGATTGGATGGGAGTTAGGAAATTCACCCTAGGGATCACATCAGTCAGGCAGGGCTCTAGGGAAGTAAATATTGTGGGAAGAAATATCCAGGGAATTGTTTGGCTAGGCTTGTATAGGCCCTAGGGCTGATAGCCTAGTACCAGCCTATGAACCTTATTCCACATTACTCTGTCCCTCATTCATCCCATAATAAAAGCAATCTTCCATTTAACATGTATAGCTCTAACTGAGTGTACCAGCTAGAAAGACTACAATGGTTTATAACCAAAATAATATAGGGTTAAATAAACCACTGTTATTCAAATAGATGAAAAACTCTGACCTATGAATTCTTATAAGATGATATGTGTCTTGCATTTCAGGCTATGACAAATCCAATCTCTGTGACTTCCTTTTCTTCAAAAAGAAACGTCTCACTTATCTTTCCTTCCAAAGACTTAGTTCTATGCCAGCATATCAATAAATGCAGGTTCAGGGATATGCTCATCATTTCCCTTGCCAATGGAACAAGTTTTCCTTTCATATTTGTGTAAAACTTCTACTAATCCTCAATCAGCTGGGAGACTTAAACATCTTCTAACATGTATGCCCAGAGATTTCTGCACTTCATAGCTACAAACCTTCTGGGCCAGTTAGTCTGCACCCCAACATGTTGAGACAAAATCCTGGACTTGGTCATCACCATTATCAGACAGCTGTGTTCTCCACCAGTTATAATTTATTCCCTAATCAAATCAGACCATAAATTAGTCACATTTACCATAAGACTGAAGCCAGAAGCAGCTTCAAATACCTCAGTATTCAGACTATGCAAAGGCTAATCTATTAAAACTGTGTGATGACCTGGCTATATTCAGCATCACTTTTCCACCTGATGATCCCACTGCATATGCAAAATCCTTTACCACAAAATTCTATGCACATATGAATATCTGTCCATCTCCATAGTAAATACAATGCCATATTTAATAATACACCCCTAAGATAGAACCCAAATATAAAAAAGTACTACAATTAACAAAAAAAATTGTTGCATGTAATTATAAATGTAACTCAATGTCAAAAATCCTCTTGATAAACTTATCAAGAAACTTTAGTCCCTGATGAAATCAGTTCAAGCCAAATATAAGATAAAACCAGCAACCCAGACAAAAGACAAGCATAAATCCTTCTTAACCATGTTAGAAACCAAGCCCAACACTGCAAAGAGCTAATGGTAAATGATGTCACATACTTGGTTCCTGAGAATATAGCCAATATGCAACAGATAAATTTAGCTCTAACTTCACATCTCTCTCTCTTCCCCCAAAACATACCTGCATCTACACCCCTCTTTCAAATCTGCCAAGAACAAGTCCTCAAAGCACTTTCCAAGTCCAAGAACACTGTTTCTATAGGGGCAAATAATATGCTAAGTTGCTACTGACCAGCTTGCAACGGGACTTGTCAAATCCCCTTCATAGGGTCTTCAGTATCAAGCACCAAACAGACTTTGTGTTGGATGAATGGAGGACAAGAGCAGCCATCTCCTTGCATAAATTTGAGGCATCAATGGACCCAGATAATTAGTGACCCATAAGTCTGACCAGCCTCATCTGTAAGGCTATGGAGAGAATCATTATGGATTTAGTAGGGATGGTCATAGGTAACCTAAAAACTCTTGACACAAACTAGTTCGGCTTTTGTCATGGGCAGATCCTGCCTGTTTAATCCGGTTGATTTCTTCACTAAGGTTACTGAAGCAAAGCATGAGTGAAAATCTATGCACACTGCATGCCTACACTTCACAAAGGAATTCATCACCATCCCAAACTCTGTTTTTGTTGATATACTCGCCCAGCTAAATATTAATCCCTATGTAACACATTGGATAGTAAATTGGATAACAAACAGAATCCAGAAAATTAAGGTAGGTGGTTCTACCTCCTCCAAAAGACTCATCACTAATGGTGTATCCCAGGGATCAGCACTTGGGCATTTCTCTTTGGCATTTACTTCTTGGCAGACAAAGCTAATGTTAAGGGTTTATTGTATAAATAAACAAGCATGCAGATAGTTGTGAACTTGATGCCATCAGAAACTCCTGAGGACAACAAGATCCTCCAAGATGGCCTCTCCAAAACAAATAGTTGGTGTCATAACCATGGACTAAAACTAAATACCAAAATATATTATAGTCTGCTTAGTCAGTCATGATGTCCCCCTGTAACTATAACATTGACAAAACATGGAATGGATGGGTATGTCCTTCCTGGGTGGGAGGGCACACATTGATATTATCCTAAGGGAAGGCATAGTCCAAAGAGGTAAGTTGCCATGAAATGCAATCAATGAGAGTGGGGGCAGGAAAAGGGAAGTAGGTAGGGAATAAACAACAAAAAGAAACATAGATGGGAAGCACAGACAAGCCGAGCCCTCAAGATGCACTTAGGATCCACAATAGGCTCCAGGAATTTCAGAGTAAGTCCAGGGCAGTAGGAAGGTAGCTGGTATACCTAATGTGGACATGGAGTACCAGGGGCTGACTGAGGTGGTACAAATGAGGTCCAAGGGAACAAAAAAAAATTCTCTCACACAAATTGTTGTCTGTACCACTTCCAGCTGTTTAATAAGAAATCTTTCACTGCTGGTTTGGTCTGCCCAAACTATCCATAAAAGTTCTCCAAGCTCATTGTCCATTCACCCATTTATAGTGACCAGTGTGTCCTAACAATTTACTGTCATATCCTTGACACTTAGATGGTCGAGTTGTGCATTAACCACAACCTTTCCTTGAAAGTCGACATGCCAAATACCAGCATAACTAAAAAATTCACCAAAGACCAAAACTCCCTACCTCTCCAGACCCATGATCAAGTACTAATATGGGTCTGGAAGGGGAGCAAGTTTGGATAGTCATTAATGTTGGTTTTTCGATATTACAACTATTGGCATGCAGGAATTGCACAGCTCGACTCAACCTTCTCTGTGTTGGGATGTGATTGCCATCTCTTCTCTATCAAGTTGACATACATAGCAGGTACCATCTGCTATTGTTCTTTCATGCAAGGTAGGCTACAAGCACACCTTCTGGAGTGGCTGCGAGAGATTGGTCATGAGTAACATCTTAGTCTGACTGTAATACTACACTGGCATACTTATTAAATGTAATACTACCAGTGCTTCATAAGTGCTACCTAATACCATTGTGAAAGTGAGAGCATTGCCTTAGCAATGATCTTAGAACCTTGGCAACCAGACTGCAATGAGTCACTACTGATTTCTTAGACATTAATTCATATAGCTTACAACCAAACCCTGTACTTAAAACAATGGCAATAGTGTTTTTTGGGGGTGCCAAATGTTTCTTGAGGGAAGTAAACTGATCTGGAAGAAAGAAAACTTGAAACCCAGATTACTTTATATGAGAGAAACCAGGTGTTATTATACTCTGCTCCAAACAAAGCTTTTGTTAGATATTTCAGTATGGTGCTAGGATGTACAACAAATACCTATAATCATCCCTTGAGCCACTCTTTAGCCAATCTGTTTAGGTTTTCAACTGTTTTCCTTCCACGGTCTTAAAAGTAGGAAAGTAAATTGCAGATTGAAAGGATTTTTAAATTGTAGTAGAGCAGTCTCTGACAGATTATTCTCAAATTTTGTCAAAGATTTAAACACTCATTTTCTGTTCCACTGCATTCATCAAACTGTCTCTGGCTACTGATGTGTTTTCTAACCTCTTGAAATATTGCACAAACATCTGTTGTAAAAGGGAAAAAAAGGAGATTCTTTCCATGTTCTTTCTTTTACCACTCTAACAGAAGAGAGGAGTATGTTCCCACTTTGACAAAACACCTTAAACAATTTCACCTTCAGTGTTAATACAACACGTTTTTTTGCAAAGACCATATCAGATACTGCCCTGCAAATATTTTACAAATCATATGTACAAGAAAAATGGCTGGTAAACTGAGATGTGTAACTTTCCCTGATCTTACAAGGACCTTAAATTATGTGATATACCAAAGGCTACTACTAGAAACTCTTGCCAGTAATCTTGATGAAACTAATCTGAATGGGTTTGCTAAATATTTAGATACAGAACCACTTTCATGTATTAACAAAATTACCTTACACTTCACTAACATCAATGTTAATCTTTATGCAGACAATTTGGACATCTTATTTGTTGATTCCATTCCACCATTAAATGTTCTTTGGCCGAATATGTGATATTACTATAAAACCTGCTTCCCAAACCTGGACCGATTATTACAAAAGGCATATGTTGGCACCTGCACACTAACAATTTGTATGTAACTTGGTGTATGGGTAGAGTGCCAAATTTATGTGAGCACTCTATGTGTAGGCTTAGCTTAGTGTCATTACAGTTTCCTTACTTTTAATGCCAACATTTTTCCATGTACAGGGGTGCTTATGTTACTTGAATAACTACAATAGCAGCAAACATTCCTAAATTACAGAGCACAAAACAGAAGATATCCACTTCCCTGATGGATATGCTATTTAACTTAAGATTCATTTTTCACATTTCAGTGCTTAGATCAATATCCAACCCTATCCATACTACTCAAAAAGCACACCTTAACACTAAGGTTTTCTGAATGGAACCAAATGTTTCTTAGAATTTCACTGTAATTATTAGAAGCCAGTGCAAAGTCCATGGTCAGCTTTGAACCCAAAGTGTAGAATGTTCTGCTACTGACTTAAATATATTAGATCCTTAAATAATTTTCACCAACACTTCAAAAACACATCTGCATACAATCTCAGCATACAGGTGTAATAAAACTAACTTAGGTTACTCTTTGCACAAGCATAGTATTGGCACTACTCAAAGACTACTTACCATTTAGAAATTACTAAACCAGCTTGAACAAGTGAGCACTTTGCTTCTTTGCTAAGCCTTCTTAGGGGAAACATCATCATTTTTTGGGGGGTTACAAAACAATGTCATGTCTCCATAAACGCCCCTGTAGTAGAGTCGTAAAATTCTGGTCTCTTCCTCATAAACTTTCTCGTTCTCTGGCAAGTTGTTGAGGATTATAGACACTCAATAATGACAGACATTTGAGCTTCAGACCTGCTGTTTGAGCAACTTTCTAAGTTTATAAGAGAAATATTTAAAAATATGCACCCCACCCTATTATTTTTAGTTTTGTTCAGAATTCTTATACTAAAAGGAATGAGACCAATACATTTACCTGTAAATAAATAGGATATAACAGTTTGCATATGCTTGCTCACAGACTACACCATAATTACCCATTACAATTAATTATATTGTTATGTATAAAATCATCAGCAGACACCCTGATTCTTCTTACTAGGACTGCAATAGCCCAATGTGCTAGAAAATGTACACCTGCTTCATTTGTGTATCAAAATAATTGCCTGTTTCCCATATTTATACTGATAATTGGTTGTGGTTTGATCATTAGTAAGTCCAGTGACAGTAGTGCATAGATGAGCACTTTTACAGTTTAATTCTGTCTGTTGCGTGACTAACCTCTGCACCAACTACCTTAAATCAAATTACTTATTAGTCAACAGAGGTTGCTTCAAGTTAACACATGTAGGAGCCCAAATGGTTACTAAACAAACAACCAGTTCAATTCTTACAGCAGCTTCATCTAGCCCCAGCCTACCTGACACCCAAGGATCAATTGCCAAATTTAAAAATCTACTACTGTCCATACTTTCTCATATCAAACCCAATAAACATTCTTGGGGATTTTAATCTAAATTTACTATAAAATATGTCAAAACAAAAATGGAGCAACACATGGCTGAGGTTAAAATAAACTTTAATATAAAAGGATGAGCCCTTTTGCGTAAAAGAATCTTCAGATCAAATATTCAGACTCAAATCAAACTACTTAAATACAAATTAAATATACAAATAAACCAATAAAAATTAACATTTACAATCACATGATACAACCTCAAAGCAAAGTAAATATAAAGTATCCAGTCTCATTTAACCAAATCACGTGACCTAAGATAAGGTTTCAAGGGAACTGCTTCATTAAGGCCAGCCTCCTTATCAGCTTGTTAGAAAACAATCTACCTTAACGCAGCTTGTTCCACTCTATTTCTAATATCACTTAACCTCGGATTATTATGAGTAAGTTGCATTACCAACAAACTAAACAATTGCATTAAACAATATGAACATACATGTTTGGCTAAAGCACTCTTTTCATCTAATCTTTTGATACAGTACATATACTCACAGATATGGTCCCTCAATGACCAATCCATTTTACCCACATAAAATGGCAAACACGTATTACATGTGGCCAAGCACACTAACTGCCGACTCATATAATCTGCATAAACCTTAAATTTAAATACCCTACCAGTAGCTGGATGTACAAATTCATTAGAACTATTAATATATGAACAAGAGCTACAGTGCCCACAACAAAAAGCTCCTAAATTAGTGTTGTCAATAATACCTTCATCACCAGGTTGTAAATTCTTAAAACACAACATGCGTTTCAATGATTTTGGGTTCTTAAAATAAAATCTAGTCTTAGGTCCAACAATATTTCTTATTTGTTCATGTTTGTTTGTCCTTTGGCTTTTCCCGGGAAGGGGTCGCCACAGTGGAACTCTGGTCCGCTAATGATTGGCAGATGGTTTTTATAGTGTCAAGTTGCCAGCCTGACACCCAACCTTCAACGAAGGCACGCCCATTCAACTCACATCTTTTGAATGCCCACTCGACTGCAGGGAGGACATGCAGACTCCACACAGAAGGCACTCCCAACCCAAGCCGAGAATCAAATGGGAGAACCTCTTGCTGAGGGGCAACAACGCTACCGCTGCACCACCGCGGAAGTACTATTTCTTATTTGTTCATCAAAAGTTAAAATCGGCCAATTCTTATTAAAAACCTTACAAATAGATGTAACATCAGACGAGAGAGTGACGCCTAAAAATCATCATGAGTCCTATTAACATTCGCTCCCAACATATTATCTACATGGGCAGAGAAACAGGGTCTAGCTCTACCGTCTCTAGCAATCTTTTCATCACTCAAATTATCAATAATCTCATGGAAAGAGTAACCTTGAGATAGTAAAGCTAAACTGAAATCATTACTTACTGCAACAAAATCTGCACCATTACAGTTTAGCCTAGACAATCTCATGCCCCGTCCTTTGATAATATGATAAACTTGAACTGGATGCATACTTTTCCTATGCAAGAAGTTATACTTCTTGCAAGGTTTTTTAAAGGACTTAGAAAAAAATTGGCCCTCTAGCTCTCTAAAAATAGTGACATCTAAAAAATCAATATTTCTAGAAGAAGAATTATTAGTAAAGCACAAAAAAGGAGTACATGAATTCAAAAAGGCAATAAAAATCGTTTAACTCATCTAATGTGCTTTGCCATTAAATAAATACACAATCGACAAAGCATTTGAAATATAAAATGGAGTTACAGAAGCGATTACCCTTTTAAACAAATGTCTCATCCCAAAATGCCAAAACCATATTTGCATAGGTGCTGGCACATGTGGTACCCATCACTACTCTAGATCTTTACCAATAGAACTTACCATTAAAAAGAAAAACATTATTCTCCAATATAATTTCTGTCAACTGCAAATAAAAGAGACATGTTGTTCTGAAAAACTACTATTAAAACATAAAAAATTCTTAACATAATCTAAACCAATATCATTTAGCGCGGAAGTACTATTTCTTATTTGTTCATCAAAAGTTAAAATCGACCAATTCTTCAAAGTGTAATAATGAGTCACTTCAAATAAAGTTTGCAAAAATGTTTAGTGTCCATAAGAACTGAGGCAGCCATATCTAAAACAGGATGAAATTACTTTTTAACAAAGATAGAAAAGTTAGCCATCCATTACCAGAGACAATAGGTTTCATTGTAGGTAGAGTATGATGCTTATGGACCTTTGAAAGTCCATAAATAATAGGAACCAATGGAAATTCAATACACAGATAACTATATAACTTTTATGTAATCACCCTACCCATAAGGCAGTCAAATAAATCATTATGCACATGTTTTATCATCCTTTCAAAATCAGTAATCAATAAATCAGTATATGTATTAGTCAGATAGAAGTATAGACATACTGCTTACATAAAAGGCTGTATCCATTATTATACGTGCACCCCCTTACGTTTATCGTAATATGATCAAAGGACAGAGCATGAGATTGTCTAGGCTAAACTGTAATGATGCAGATTTTGTTGCAGTAAGTAATGATTTCAGTTTAGCTTTATTATCTCAAGGTTACTCTTTCCATGAGATTATTGATAATTTGAGTGATGAAAAAATTGATAGAGAGGGTAGAGCTAGACCCTGTTTCTCTGCCTGTGTAGATAATATGCTGGGAGCGAATGTTAACAGGACTCGTGATGATTTTTTAGGTGTCACTCTCTCTTATTCTTCTGATGTTAAATCTATTTGCAAGGTTTTTAATAAGAATTGGTCGATTTTAACTTCTGATGAACAAATAAGAAATATTGTTGGAACTAAGCCTAGATTTTATTTTAAGAACCAAAAATAATAGAAAAGCATGTTGTGTTATAAAAATTTCTAACCTGGTGATGAAGGTATTATTGACAACACTAATTTAGGAACTTTTAGTTGTGGACACTGTAGCTTTTGTTCATATATGAATAGTTCTAATGAATTTGTACATCCATCTACTGGCAGGGTATTTAAATTTAAGGTTTGTGCAGACTGCATGAGTCGGCAGTTAGTATATTTGGCCTCATGTAATGCATCTTTGTCATTTTATGTGGGTAAAATGGATCGGCCATTGAGGGATCATATCCATGAGAATATGTACTGTAACTAGAGGTTACATGAAAAGAGTGCTTAAGCTAAACATGTATGTTCATATGGTTTAATGCATTTGTTTAGTTTTTTGGCAATGCAACTTACTGATAATAATCCTAGGTTAGGTGATAGTATAAATAGAGTGGAGCAAGCTAAGTTATGGTGGATTGTTTTATTACAAGCTGATAAGGAGGCTGGCCTTAGCAAAGTGGTTTGCTTGAAACCTTATCTTAGGTCACGTGATTTAGTTAAATGAGACTGGATACTTTGTATTTACTTTGCTTTGTATCATCTGATTTGAAATATCATTTTTTATTGGTTTATTTGTATATTTGATTTGTATTTAAGTAGTTTGATTTGAGTCTGGCTATTTGATCTGAAGATGTGTATTTTTACGCAAAAGCGCTCATCTTTTTATTTTAAACTTTATTTTAACCTCAGCCATATGGTGTTCCATTTTTGTTTTGATATACTTGTGTTTCCCTTGGAGTGCCACTTTTTCAATGCAGGATTTTTCTGTTTCATTCACTTATAAAATATGACCTAAATGAATTTATTCCTGACCACAATCTACTCCCACTACAAACATTTTTTTTACAAAAGTAGTAGCATAGGGTAACTGTTAAATAGTTGATCAAATAGTTCAAAAGAGCTGTGGAATTATAGGAGGCATGATGGTGTATTTAGTTCTAGGAGAGTAGAAAGTGGTATTAGAAGACTTAGGTAGGATGGGAACAGGAGCACTTCCATTGTGAAGTTAGGTGGGAGTGCAGCAAGGTTTTAAATGAGGAGAGACTGCTGGTGATGCGGATAGGAGGTGGTAGAGAATTCCAGAGGCGTGCAAGAGAGAAGGACACTAGGTGATTCCCAGCTGGATGTGTGGGTTTGTGCAATTTAATTAGTTTTTGGGTATTAGATCTTAGAAGTTGTTCTGGTTCATACATTTCAAAGGTAGTGGCTAGGGATGGACAAAGAGAGGGGTTGTAAATGAGTATGTGTGCTTGAATGAGTCAGGTATAAGTGAGGAGGTCAGGTAGCTCAAGCCAGTTTAGTTGGTGAAGCATATTCCACTTATACTTGAACAAATCCCACCATACTCTCCTCCTGGAACAAACAATATTTGCTCATGGTTTCTTTACCACTGCAGACACTGCATTATCACTCCACTAAAACATATCTATAACTTTTGTCTTACCACCCATTCCATGCCAGCCATCTGGGAATCCTCTTTTTTATACATACACATAAAGAACTCAAACCAATGTCCTGCAGTCATTTTCACCTCATTTCTATCCTATCTACCCTAGATAAGGCTCTAGAAAAAGGCATCACTAATCAATTTACCTCTTACCTACAAAAATATAACCTGCAATCTAAGCAACAACTTAGCTTTTGGTCTAGTAGAAGCACCCTAACAGTACTCTGAATTCTGATGACATTTCATGCAATATGAATAATGGGAATCTGAATGGTGCTGTGTTTACTGACTTTATAAGTACTTTTGTTATGGTTGATCACTCAGTCCTACTTATCCATCTGGTTCAAAGACTTCCTGTCTAACAGATCCTTCAGGATAAAGATAGGTTCTGTTCTTTCTGACAGTGCATACACTCAGGTGTCCCACACTGCTCCTTTCTTGGCCTAATTCTCTTCTCAGCCTTAAGTAATAAATTCCCCCTTGATTTATGCCAACTTCTGCTACTTCTGCATGCTGATGATATGATTATCTATAGGTCTGACCCCTCTCAAAAATCCATTGAAGCACAACTCCAAATTGACCTACTTCAACTGCACAGTTGGCACACATTCAAGTATCTGTTATATCTAAAAATTGTAAGTCCATGTTGTTTCACACCTCACAAAAGACTAGCCAAGTCCTCCCTTACCCCCTCACATCACAGATTGTGACAATAATACCATTGAATCTACCACTTCTTTTAGATATCTGGGTATATGTTTAGACAATCCACCAACTTCCAAGAATTCATTGGCAAACTTCCAACCAAGATCAACTACCTACTTTTCTGGGCCAGAAGATCTCTCAGTTCCTCTCCACTGCTGACAAAGTAATTATAGGCAAGGACATCCTTCTCAAACAATTTGAGAATGGACTCTCCTTTTTTGCCTCTGCATCTGCTAAAAAATTAACCACCCTTCAAAACCTCTCAAATAAAAATATCTGTCTTCATATCAAACACCCCTTGGAATGAACATAATTGCCTCCCTCCATTTAAGGCTAAGAGTCAGGATTTGTTTCAGAATACTTCATCAGGATTACTCCCCTCCCCATATAGCAGTTTGCTGCATCTACAGCCTATAACTTTTAAGAACCAAGACAGAGGTTGCCCTTCTCTACAAACACATTCTTTCAGGCTATATTGTCCTAGTCCTAGCTTCCAGTCCTTGCCTTAAAACTATGGCAGTCACTTCCTCATGACCTAGATGAACTCACTAAATACTCAGTTTTTAGTCCTCAATTCAAATACTTCCTAAAGAAAACAATATGAACGCATTTGTCTTAATACAGGGCATAGCATATAACTATGAACCTCCCACTGAGTAGGTCCCTAACAAGAGACCCCCACCCCACCCCTTCACCCCTCTTTCTACTTACATATTTATTCTCAGCTGCCTGCTGACCTACTGGAGAGATAGTACCTACCTGTTTTAACAAAACCCCACAGTATCTAATCCCTCACATACGCATGGAGCTTACTAATTTGCAGATGATTTCCTTTCTATATTCAGCTGAATAATCTACACTCAAGCTTACTTGCACTTTCGTCCTTCTCTCCTTCCTATTCTCCATCTTTTTTGTCTCCTTTTCTTGTTCTTGTTTCTTAATATATATATATATATATATATATATATATATATATATATATATATATATATGTGTGTGTGTGTGTGTGTGTGTGTGTGTATATATATATATATATATATATATATATATATATATATATATATATTTTTTTTTTTTTTTTTTGCTTTTGAAATGTTGGACTGCAACAAATACGTAAACCCCTATGTAAATGCATTGTTCCTCGTACTCATAGGTTCATAGGTTCATAGGTTCATACTAAGCTATCTGCCCTGGGGCAATTATAAGCCTAGCCCGATTCTCTATGGCTTACGCCATAGAGAATTGGGCAAATGTTGACCTCCATGTATGTGCACAGTTTCTTGAACTTATGTTTTTATCCATGCTAATGAGTGATTTTTTGTTACTATTCATGTAACTTGTACTGATCTTGCTATTGATCATTTGGGATCAGGGCTCTACCCTGGAAAACAAATGTAAATAAATAAATAAATAAATACATGATCACCCCCCACCACCACCAAGGTGTAGCAATCTTTGAGTTAACTTAATGGTGCAGGGGGCTCAGACCTTACTTGATGATCGAGATGGGATTTGCCAGCCAATAAATAAATAAATAAATGTTCTTTGAGATATTACAATGAAATTCAAGGATTTGATGTGTAATCAGTTTTCCTACATGTGGTGTCCCTAATAAGTTCTGTTCTGTATATATGTCATATGCTTTAATGAGATTCACCTCACAGATATTGTTAGGCATGTGGTTTGCAGTGACATGTCTGCTGGACTATACTCATGTAACATACTGATGTCTGATAGAACAACAACACAGGAGTGTGACAATCTGTGGTACACACCTCACTGTGCTATTGCTGTATTTTACTTGTGCGACACTCTGTCTGCACTTTCTACACATGGCTATGGCAATGCATACCAGTATGTGTGTATGTTTTCTGATTGTAAATTCAGGGACTCCAAGTGTGATGCTTGGAAATGTGGACATTAAGTGGGTTTAGGGGGAAATATACTAAGTCTGAAATTCCTGTATCTCAGAGAATTCCCTTTCATCTGAGTTATTTGAATCTCAGAGTTAATACATATACATACTGAGGTGTGGAGTGTGGGCCACAGAGAATTCCCTTTCATCTGAGGTATGTGAATTTCAGAGTAAGTACATATACATACTGGGGTGTGGAGTGTGAGCCCCACACTGGATGTGCAGGAGGGCTTGTCCTTTGCAAAAATGCTTTTAATTCATAACAGTGACTTGTGAATTACATTTACTTTTCTGTAGATTCAGGACTCACACTGTACAGTCTGAAACTTACAATATGGAACTTGTGCGTATCTGCGTGCATGCATGTACTCGCTCATGTGTGTGTGTGTGTGTGTGTGTGTGTGTGTGTGTGTGTGTGTGTGTGTGTGTGTGTGTGTGTGTGTGTGTGTGTGTGTGTGTGTGTGTGTGTGTGTGTGTGTGTGTGTGCGCGTGTGTGTGTGTGTGTGTATGCACACATGCATGACTGTGTTTGTGTGAATAAGAATGTGCTCACTATCCTCTCCTCAGATGACATTAGCTTCCTTTCTTTGTGCTGTTGTTTGGTTTCAGACTTGCAGTGTCCTCCCACTCTGTAGCTTTCCTTTAATCTATGTTTCAACCTGAATTTAATATTTCTCTGCATGACATACTGTGTGGAATAAATACTGCACCCGTGTATTCCATATGTGTACCCCACAGACATCATACTTCTCAACCTCTTAGTGCAAGAAATCTGTACAAAGCCCGACAAAATGGGGGCAAAGGCCCAAAAATAGGGAAATAATTTAAGTATTGCTCATATAAACTTGGAAGGTTGCTAGTGCAATAGAGTTTGTTTTAACATACATTTTCTGAAGGATTTGAAGTCTGTAACTCAAATGTATGTCATTATTTAGTGACTTCAGTTCTCAGAACATCCCAGTGATTTGCCAGAAGGCCACAAATTTTATGGGGAAATAGTCCAAAAATATGAGGGAAAAATCTGGACATTCTTTGAAAATCTGAACAGTTGTGAGGTATGACAGACATACTCTCTGTGCTTTTCACCTAATGAAGCACCCTGCAGCACCACACTCCTTTACTGCATTTCATCTGTTTCCGTATATTGTCCTGGCATTCTGTGTGTTTGTTTCTCCTCATATGGTCTTATCTTATTCGCAAACACTATTTTTTTGCCTTAATTCTATACTCTTTTCCACTGAAGTTTGCCTAAAATTACCTCTTATCTTGTCAAAGCTATTTTTTTAATTTCCTATAGTTATAGCTTTCTTGTTCATAGTTATATGTGTCAGTTAAATGCAAATCTTCATTATGTTGTACTGTATCAATGCAGATCCAGGAATTGTGTACTTGTCGTAACTCTCAACCTCAAGAAATATGCACAAAGCCATTAATAATGGGGGATAAAGGCCCAAAAAGGGGCAATTTTTAAATATTCATATAAACTTTGAAAGTTGACAGAATAACAGGTATTGCATTAATAAGCATTTTCTGAAAGATATGAAGTCTGAAATTCAAACGTCTGCCAATATTTTCTGACTTTAATCCTCACTGATTTGCCAGAAAACCAAAAAACTTATGGGGAACAAACCAAAAATGCCAGGTAAAAATCTGGACAGTTAAGAGGTATGATTATTGTCTGTAAATAAATATAAAGCATTCAACAAGTCAAACTTTTATATGTATACTGTAAAATCTTTTGGCATGCATTTTAGTTTAACTAATGCTAATCAATCTTTAATGATCCTCAGGCATACCACAAGATTATAGTGGGGGACAAATGAGGAAAACAAAATTAGAGCTGACTTTAAAGAAGTAGTAAATTCCATTCATCAAGCATGAATAATACACAGGGATAGGGCCTTGGGCTTAAGCTGTCCCTTTAAGAAATATGTTGCACTCCCCAGAGTTTACTGTAGAGAACCTTCAAGCAAATAATTGCCAGTAGGACAGCTTATTTACTTATTTATCATATAATTATGTACATCAGCATTGTAATATAACCAATACATAAGGTTAAAAAAAATTGCATTCCTGATACACACAAATGCTCATTTGAAAGTACAGGCCAGGTCAGTCAATGAATTTGGTTTACTAATATATAGGACGTTATAGGGTATATACATTAGTTACATACTAGTGATTTCCATTGGGTTTCTTTTCTTAAGTTTATTTCATTTTAGCTTTAGAAGGGGCTTCATTTAAATATAGTTTACATATGGATAAGAGTCTGTCTCCCCATATGTTTCTACAAGACCACAAAAGTCTAAAAGAAGCTAAACATTTTGTTAGTAATGTGTCAGGATGAAGTCAACTTGTTAAATGAGTACCAGAAGTAATGTAACCAGTAAAATGAGCATATGAAGTATTGTGGCTAGTACAGTGAGGATCAGGAGTAACGTCACTAGTAAAATGAGTATCTGAAGTATTGTGGCTAGTACAGTGAGGATCAGGAGTAATGCCACTAGTAAAATGAGCATGTGAAGTATTGTGGCTAGTACAGTGAGGATCAGGAGTAATGTCAGTAGTAAAATGAGCATCTGAAGTATTGTGGCCAGTGCTGTGAAGATCAGGAGTAATGTGACTAATAAATGAGCATCTGAAGTATTGTGGCTAGTACAGTGAGAATCAGGATTAGCATGACTAGTAAAATGAGCATCTGAAGTATTGTGGCTAGTACAGTGAGGATCAGGAGTAATGCCACTAGTAAAATGAGCATCTGAAGTACTGTGGCTAGTACAGTCAGGATCATTGGTTCATAGGTTCATAGGTAGGTACTAGGCTGTTGGCCTTAGGGCCTATATAAGCCTAGCCAAAAAGGTACCCTGGCTTTCTCCACCCAAGAAAATTATTTTTCTGTGCCCCAGTCGAGCAGAGCCACAGAGGTGATCCCCGGGGTGAATTTCCTATTTCCCATTCAATCACCAAGATTTTTCTTGAAGAGTGCTAATGAGGAGCTTTGTTTGATATAGATAGGCAGTTTGTTCCAGAGTATAGCAAGTCTCTGGGACAGGTATCTATCCCTCCAGCATGTTCTGTTTATTGTGGTGATAAGTTTTAGGTCCCTAGAGCATGTAGCTCAGAGGGATTGGGATTTAATTAAGTGGAGCATGTCCAACAGCTCTGGGTTTGACATAGCTTTGTATATTAGGCAGAGATCACCTCTTGAGTAGGCGATATGCGACGGAGTAAAGCTGGAGTTTTTTGAGACAGTCTGCATAGGGCATCCGTTTGAGGCTGGTAATCCTATTTGTGAGGTATTTCTGCGGCCTTTCCAGTTGTTGTAGATGTCTTGTGAGGTACATACCAAAAGGGATTTTGTACTCTATAATGGGTCTAATGAGTGATGAGTAGAGGGGAACAATGACCTCTTTTCAAGGATGAGAAACCTTTTGTGATGAGGTGTTCCACTTAGAAGGATTTCCTGACTACTTTGGCGATGTGATTATCAGAGGAGAGACTACTGTCCACCTGTTTTCCAAAGTGTCTTATCACACTTTCAGTGTTAAGTAGACTACCACCTATGTGGTAGCTCATGGGTACAGACTTTTTTACCAAAGGGGATGACAATGCACTTTTTGGCATTGAGCTTGAAGCCATGGCTTTGACACCAGGCATCTGTCTCAGTGAGGCCTTTTTGTAGGATGTCCACATCGTTAGGAGTTTCGATTATGGCTCCTAGTTTGCAGTCATCAGCGAACTACATTAGCCAAAGACCTTCTGTGTTAGCGTGTACATCAGAAAAGTAGATACCAAACAGGAGAGGACCCAGGCCTGAACCCTGTGATACCCCACTTGTCACTGGTCTGAAGTCAGATTTGGAGTCTGCTACTTTCACAGTGTGGTTTCTGTCAGTGAGCCAGTTGGCAATCCATCTTGTGACATAGGGATTTATACCTGGTTTAGTGAGTTTATCTATAATTCCAGAGTGGGATATGGTGTCAAAAGCTTTGGCGAGATCTAGATAGGCTGTGTGAGCCACCTTAGCCTCGTCTACGGCTTTGGAGACTGCTTCAAAGAAGTCTATCAGATTTAGGAGACATGATATGCCTTTTACAAACCTGAACTGGGTGGGGTCCACAGTTTGGAGATTACCAATGTCTTTGTTTATAAGTTCCATTATGATACATTCCATGGCCTTGCAGACCAGGTTTGTTAGGCTAATGGGGCAGTAGTTCCCAGGGTCCATGGTGGCTCCCCCTTTGTGGAGTGGGATAACCGTCACTGTGCACCATTCAGTGGGCACAAAGCCTGAGGTGAGGCTATGATTGAACATGGTGCTTAGGTGGGGTGCAAGTTCATTCTGTAGTTCATGTAGAACACAGCCTGGGATGTTCTCAGTTCCCATGAATGCTGTATTCTTGGCTTTGGAGAGTGTATTTTTTACCTGTGTAGTCATGATTACAGGAACTTTGCATTCTTCTGGTATAGAGATGAGCCCTTTAGCGGGTGAGAGGGGGGTAAAGTTAGCAATGAATCTATCTGCCAGAATGTTGGCAATATCAATTGGTTCTGTATATTTAGTGCCATTATGCTGTAACTCAGAGCAGATCTGAGTGTTGCCATTGAGATTCTTGACATAGCTATAGAATGCTTTGTGGTTGTCTTTAGAATCAGTGGCGATTTTGTTTTCTAACTAGCTTTGGAGGATTTTATGAGGGATCTTAGCTTCTTACTGAGGCTGCCCAGGGAGTTCCTCCAATAATGGGATTTTACTTTTTTTTGCAACAGTTTCTTTCTTCTGTTGTAGAGTTTGTTTAAGGCAGGGGACCACCAGATTGGCTTTTTTTTTTTTGGAAGATAGCATCTTGGTTCTATTAGGGATAGCACGATCCATGCACTTGTGTAAGTGCTTATAATGTGCATTTATGTAGGATTCAGCAGTTGTACCTCTACTGTTCATCTGCATGGGTGTCGTAAAGTTTGCTACTTCTGTCTTAAGAAGTGTGAAGGTGGCTTTGGAGAAATTTTTTACAGTGGTTTCCCTAATGGGGGGGGTGGGAGCAGGATGTGGATGTCTAGGGTGATTAGCTTGTGGTCGGATCTGACCAACAAGGAATTGACCTTTGGTGTGGAACACCAGTCATCCATTTTGGTAATGACCAGGTCTAGGATATTGCTGCCCCTGGTGGGGGTGTGGATAAGTTGATCCAAGGCATTGGAATTTGTGAATTCCAGAAAACGTTGAGCAAAACAGCTGGTACATGAGTAGTTTTCCCAGTTAATGGTGGGGTAGTTGAAATCACCCATTATTAGGGCGTTGGGTTGTACCCTAATATTTTTCAGTGTATCAAGAAATGAGGGGTGGGAATCCTGGGGCATGGTGGGGGATCTGTAGCAAGTTACAGTTTGGATTGCAGTCTTGCCCAGAGTTATAGCCCAGGAGTAATGCCACTAGTAAAATGGGAATCTGAAGAATTGTGGCTAGTACAGTGAGGATCAGGAGTAATGTCACTGGTAAAATTAGCGTCTGAAGTATTGTGGCCAGTGCAGTGAGGATCAGGAGTAATGTAACTAATAAATGAGCATCTGAAGTATTGTGGCTAGTATAGTGAGAATCAGGAGTATACCTCTCAACCATTTCACATTCCTCTGAATTTCCTGGTTTGAGGGTAAAATAATGGAGTGCCATGAATTCCTGAGCGGGCCCTTCATATCCCAATTTTGTTTTTATTTTTAGTTTACAGGTTTTAGTTACCACTGACATTATCATGCATCTCCATAATACCCCTCAAAATCATCAGCATGCAGGGGTGTGTGTGATGACATCAGCTTCATGAGACAGTGCCTGACTGCCTGTCAGAGAATGAAAGAGGTTTTATAAAGTTGTTATGGCCACAGCAGACAACAATGTTGTATCATGAAGAGAACGAGGAGGACTGCTGGTATCTGAAGATACTGGATGGATAAGCGAATGCATTTTGGGAAGAAATAGCAGTGAAGCTGCGGCTCTTGGCAGGTAACAAACAGTATATTAAACATACGTTCAGTACTCAGTAACCTATTCAGCGTAATGTCAGTCCAAAATATTTTTCACATGATGATTGCAATTTGCAATCAATAAATGTTTACCATGCATTCTTACATAATTGAATCTTTAAGGGGGATATTTTTCAACCACTGTACAACATCACTGTTCAGCAAAAGTTAAAACACAGACTACTTAGCAAGCTTAATAAAATTGTTTATTACATCAAGTGCCATGGTCCTGGTTTATTTTATTTTTTGTTTAAAACACAGACTACTACCTGACATCTTTATGAAGTGAAGGCCCCACTGGTAATTTCATTCTTCACAAAAGCTTTTCTTTTCCTTCGACTCACTTTTAATTAGAATGTTGTACAAAGGTGAAGGATTTACTTTATCTGCATCACAGTAATGTCAGCACTATATAACTGCCAGTACTGTGACATGGAACCAAATGCTAATGGACAGAATAGCATTTGAAAAGCCACTGGTATATTTAAAATAATCCCCGGGATTCATGAAGCTTGCGCCAGGGACAGGCGGTATAATGCCAAATATGGCTGCTGAGCGATTCAGGTACAATCCAATTCCATGTGCACTACAGGCGTACGCCAGATCTGCGCAGCCCTTGGCTTAGGTATGCTAATCACCCCATGCGCAGTGCCGCACCATGCAAATGAAGGTACATAGTGATACATGAAGTGGTGCAGGTGTAGTGTAAGCCCACAGAAATGTAAACTAAAAAACACGGTTTACATTTTTCCAAACAGAACATCGGAGCTATGAAAGCAGACCAGACTCATGTATTACAAAGTTAACATATGCCAATGGCTAAATATACAGCCAATGGCATAAGAAAAGATGCAGAACACCTAAAAAACAACATTTAATGTCATGCCCACAGTAACACAAAGTACAACCACAGGGCATGTGTGCGCAAACGGGAGCACAAAAAAAATATATACAAATGTCATAAAATCGCAATGTAATACAAATCAGGATTTCACCATAATACTCAGTGGTATGCATGGTACACCACAACCAAGCTGCAAGGGTTGCTAAGGGTCTGTGATAGTGTTCGGTGCGGTAACTATGAATTAGTAGTCAATGCCATGCAAATGAGGCAGGTAATACTGAATTGCAAATGTCCCGCCGGATTAAGGATGTACCATACGGCGCAGCGCTACAACCGAGGAGTGGCTCAGAGAAATACATGACATCAGCAGTGGGGTGTGCCAGCATAGCTGTAAGCATATTGGAGCAATGCAAATCTGGCCTGGCAGTTGCTAAGCAAAGCCGCAGGACAGGGGTGGGGAGGTAGGTATAGCATCGTTTAGCTGAGAGCACATATGGTGCCTGAAAGCGCATGTGTACGGGGATAAAAACATGCCCGAAACCCGGTAAGTGGATGCATGCACCGCACACCATAGCACAAACAGGAAGGTCAGGGGAAGAAAATAAGGAAATGCCGCAGTAGGGTAATTGGAGTACAACTGAGCAATTAACACCTATTAACTCACAGCGGGCAATCGACGGCAGCTGACAAGTCTGCTCGCAGAAACCTGCAAAACAGGATAGGGGAAGTGTCGGATTGCAAAGAAAGGAGAACTGTCATAGCAGAGCAAATCAAACCTGCAGTAGACTGGCAATAGAACATATTACGCAAGATAAGCCAGGTCTAGGAAAGTACAAATGAAAGCAGGCTGCTGGATGCATGCCAGAAAATGGTAGGTGAAACGTGAAGAAATGTAAAGAGAAGGGCAAGAGGTAATCCACGGCAGCCAAATGTAATTCAACACCAAAGGCACCACAATAGTAGTTCCTGTTGCAAAACATAAGATACCCTGTAGCTACGATCATACATACACACCCTATGACATCATCTGTGTTCACAGCACAACAGTATAAAGTGTGAAAGCACCCCACACACACCTGTGTATTCCCAAATACTGCACCATAGGTGTAAACATACGGGGAACTTTTAAAATGTACATGTTGGGAGCTGCCATAGCTGTGATTCATCACCATGTGTTAGAGACTGACGGTGTTGTGGAAGATGATGCTGACAACCACCGCAGGCCCCGGAGGAGGAGAAGAGTGTTCAGACCAAGGGTAACCTACCAGGGGCTACATGATCTGGCGATAGTAGAGCATTACAGGGTGGACAGGGACATCTTACAGCAAATAGTTGAGCTGTGCCAGCCACACCTGAGATCCAGAAACAACAGAGGGGAATCCATCCCTGTGGACACGAAGGTATGTGTAAGCTTGTGAATACTAGCCACAGGTACCTTTCAAAGGCCAACTGGAGATATAATGGGGATCTCACAGGCATCAGCATCCAGGGTACTACACCAGTTCCTGGATGCCATGTTACCACATGCCAATGAGCATATATACTTCCCCTGAATGCAGGAGGAGTTGGCCATCAATATGCATCACTTCCACCAGGGCATTATTATGGATGTGTGTGCTGGCAGCCCTGGACGCTACTATGACTCCCATATCTGGCATGCCTCACAGCTGTATCAGGTATTTGTCAGGGGGGACATCCCACATGGCCACCTTGTGGGGGATGCTGGCTATGCACTGGAGCCGTGGATGATGACTCCCATCAGAAATGCACACACACCCATGCAAGAACGCCATAATGAGGCACGCACAAACCAGAATCATCATAGAGCATGTGTTCAGGATGCTGAAATCACGGTTCCATTGCTTGGACTTATCTGGTGGAGCCTTGCAGTACTCTCCAGGCACATGCACCCACATCTTCATAGTATGTGCCATGCTACATAATATGATCCTGCGGAAACAGCTGAAGCAGGGACAAAATGGTGAAGGCCCTCATAGCCCACCGCAATTGCCAAGGCCATCACAGGCACAGAGGGATTCAGACCACGAACCCCCTGTGCCAGCCCCAGTAGGCAGACGGAGGCATGCCCAATATGCCTATGCCTTGGCAAAGAGGGAACGTATATCACATACTCTGACAGTGTAGGCCCATACGGACTGACACACCTCTCCACCTGCACACACAGTAAAATGGATGGCACACACACACGACCACCTGTAAATTATAATGTATAGGTGGGCTACTGTGTGAATCCTACATAGGCAGCCCTCAACCATTGTACATACAACAGCTATTGGAACAAAGAATGTCAATACCTGAACACGCACCTATCAGCGTATGTTGGTACTGTGTGTATAGGTTTCCAGGTACATCGGTAGGTACACGCCTGATTGTCAGAGGCCATACATCAATCCAGGCAAACAGTGTCTGCTGTCGCCACAACATCGAGTAACCAACTGTCGCTCAGTGGAGCAGAGGCAATTGCGGGATCCCATGTGTGTAATCACTGTTCCCCACACACTCTGCATGGATTCCCTGGTGTGTTAATGAGGGGCTCCACATAATGTAATCATGGATGTCATGTCAAGGCATGGGGTGTACCCATGACAGGTATCTGTCACCCCAGCATGCTCCACCTACAGTCGTTTGAAGGTGTAGCACATTATAGTGTGTGGCTCACTGTGATATGCATACCCAATGCTGGAGCACATCCATTACACATCACATGGACATACCATTAATAGGGCTCATCCATATGTAAACTAACGGAGTTACACATTTGAGTGCAGTATGGAGTAACAGCCATAGTATAGTCCACATACAAAACGCCATAACACTTGTACAAATCCCGGATGCCCAAGTGGTAAATGCAGTGACCGTCATGCATGTTCCCGGTCCCACGTCCTGCAAGGGATGTAACGTAATCCTGAAGGCACGAATAATGCATGTCGGATGCAGGTCAGCAGATCACGTTTAGCACACGTTAGTGGGAATATGCGTTGCCCAGTGCTGGTAAGCGTCATTTAAATATGACTATACGGATATGCGCGAAACAGGGCTAAGCTTCTCTGAATATCGCACAGATCACGGTCAATGATGTCTGGAACAGGTGAAACCAGCATTATTCACCCCTGTACTAATAGTGCCTGCTCTGAAGGGTAAAATGATCACTGCCAGGAGTAGAACACGCAATCATGTACACAATCACCTAACACTAAGGTAGCCAAGATGTACCTATGGCAGGTGTGTAATGTGACAGGTTCAAACACAAACGTGCAGAGTCCAGAAACAGTATACACTGACAAGTACACAATGAAAGGTGTATTCTGCCTGTCACTCTCTCTGTCAGAGATATATATATATATATATATATATATATATATATATATATATATATATATATATATATATATATATAATACAGATAGAAAGGGTGATAGAGAGATATATGTTGATATATATACGGATTCACCGATATCTGCAAATATATAGATAGGTCAACGACATGTACACAAACATGGATGTACAAATTAATAGAATACTGCCAACTATGGAATGTGTCACATACCGACACGCATAACCATGAAGCTGAAAGACCGAAAGAACACAGTACCGGAACACTAGAACCACGAGTAATATTATCATGATATGAAGGGACATTCAGTTATCGCTGCCGGTCTTGTGGTCCACGTAGGTACTGTGTTCAACTGTGTTTGTGATTGCCGTAGTCTGTGTATGTGTGTATTGAGGGTGCCATGTGCGTTTCCATGTGACTGTAATGTGTGTGTGTGTGTGTGTGTGTGTGTGTGTGTGTGTGTGTGTGTGTGTGTGTGTGTGTGTCTGCATCGTGTGTCTGTTACTGCTAACTTGGAGGTAGATCATTACGGTAGGTGTGGTTATAGATAGCCATAGGCATACTGTTACCACCTGTCCCACATTAGGAGGGACAGCCCCTCCCTGGGCAGTTGTGTCCTGACATAAAACATTAAAAAGGGCAAATGTCCGAGATTGTAGGACATAATTATGTCCCATATATTATGTAATAGTTGCATTAAATAGTTATGCCTGTATGTAAGAAACGTAAATGATACATGAAATATGATAAGTAGCCAAAGTCCTACAAGAATAAGTATGTATTCAGGATAAAAGTATGTGCTATCCTGTGTACTGACCATGGGTATGTGTCGGCCTGTAAACACCGATGTGTGTCCCGCAAATGTCCCACTATGGCCATTTGAAAAGGTGGCAACCCATGCCAAAGAGCTTCAGTTACCAACACAACTGCAATGAGTGCAAATATCTGGGACAGAAATACACAGGACAGCTGTCATTTAGTAACATTCCTTTACATATCACTGTATTTCCGGAGGTATGGAAGTATCAACCTCACCTGCATGCTATATAGAAACCAATTAACAACAGCCCAATGTATATGCCCGTAACAAAAGTCTACTAACTGATAGGTCTTTAATTAGAGAAGGAGCCCACACACATATATGGAATATGTAGAAATGCAAGCCCCACAAACCTCTATATGCTACGTACACCCACCTACATCCCCCACACATAAAACTATAGCAATACAGACTGTAATAACAGCACAAACATCCACTCACTCAATTACATCTGCAGAAGCATTAACATACCTTGTGAGAGACACATTTTTAAAGGCGGCATGTGAAATCATAGACGTTGTATAATGGAACAGACGGCAGTGTTACAGGTTTTGTTTGCAATAGTCCCTTATCAGACGGTTAAGATGGCAGGTACACTCACATGTAGAACCACATACTCTAGCCGTCACACACAATCCACGGGGGACATGAATCCAAAATATCCGTGTCTCTACACATAGCAGTTGCAATTACACACAACAAAACACATACAGGCTGTCTCCCCGAAGGTAGGGCAAATGGGCAACGCCCAAGTGGAGAATTAAATTATACCTCACTGTTGCCACGTAATTGGCAAATGGAGTAGCTGCACAGCTGATGTGCATGTAATAATTTACTCAGGAACACCAATTGGTGGCAGGAAACCACATGTTACAGGTATCGACGTATATAAGGATGACTTGCCAGACATTTAAACCATATGCTCATACCATAGAACTGCTTAAACAGTGTAAGAGAGATAGTTACAAAAGTTTGGAACACTAACACTCAGTATGTTAATGTATGTATAGCCTGTTTTGTATTTAATTAAAAGTGTCCGCAATGCATAAAGTGGGAAAAGGTATTATGTAGTGATGTCTTGCTGAGCATAGTAACACTTGTAGAAATTGTGTGTCCTGCAGTGGGCCCCAAGGTAAACATCGCAGACACCACAAGGGATGCTACATGAGGGCTTTAAACAGAACAATTCCATACCACCTGCCATCAGTGGTAGGGTATGTTCAACAAGTACGTGCCATAGCAGGGGATAGTATATGTTGATATACTGTCACAGTAGGCATGTGTATGGGCATATAACGACAATGACATGCCTAAGGTGGTCCTGCTGTGCAAGTATGCTTTGCATTATGGGATAATATGTAAAATATGTGCAATGTACAGTATTGTAGGTAGATATGTCAGATATTCTACACAGCATAACAGTCATATCATGCATACCAAAGGTATCGTCTATTGGCATGTACAATATACAATAACAGGATACATATGGCTTGTAGTCACGGGACACTGTAACAGCATGATAGCTAATCTAAATGGAAGAGCTACTCAATTAACCATGCACAAAGTACATGTAATAGCTTCACAGGTTCATAGTGGGGTACTATGCTGTCTGGCAAGTCTATGTGTAAACCCAACTACAGTGTTTACACCAGTGGCACCTCTCTAGGGTAGTGTCCTGTCTGTGAACAGCAGAGCCATGTGTTACCTGCACCTCTGCACAGTACAGCCACTGCAGTGATCCCTGGCGTACATGTGTGTCTCCCATCCACCAAGTGAGGTATCACATGAACAGTGCTACTGAGTGCCCCTGCGTGATGTATATAGGAATCATGTTCCAAAGCATGGTGAGTGTCTGGTTTGGGAATGTAACCCTCAAGCACATCCCACTCATCATTGCCTGTGTGCACATATCCATGAGCATGTTGCTCTCAGTGGCTTTTGCTTATGTCGCTTATGTGGAGTATATCCATGAATATCGTTGTGGACATGGGCCCTGTATGTTCAGCAGAGGTCACCCCTGAGTATTCAGTATGCAAATCTGCCGCATATGTCAACCTTCAGAGCTCAATAATCCTCATGGTGTGTTAATGTTGTGGTATGTAAAGCTGTAGCTGTTCTGTAAGTTACACCCTAAATGGGGTGTTGTACCCTTGAATGTGTGTATACGTCAGGAGTTCAGAGGTACAATGGGTGCCTATGTTCCAGCTACAAACCCAGTACAGATAAGGGTGGCCACGTAGAAGGATATCCACGCCACATTGGCAATATGGTTATCAAAGGAGTGGGTACTACATACGTGTGTACTACGATCATGTACAATGTGACATGTATGTAGGGGACTACCACCTATGTGGTAGTCAGTGGGTGATTAGTGTAATACAAAGGGGATGTTCATGCACCTTGTGTCATGCAGCTTGAGGCCATGATATTGATATCAGGTATTTGTCACAGTGACACCCTTATGGAGGGAGTCAGTATCAGCCAGTGGATTAATCATGGTGCTTTGTATGCAGTTGTCTGGAAAGCTAGTCAGGGAAAGTCCCTCTGTGCTAGTCTGTACCTCAGGGAAGCATATACCGAACATGAGGGGCCCTATGACTGAGGACTGTGGTATGCCAAGTGTAGCTGAAATACAGTAGGTACTATGGTATACTACCCTCATTGTGTGGGTCCTGTCCGTGAGCCACTTTGCATAACATCCTGAAACATAGGGGTCGATGTGCAGGTGGATGTGTATATTGTCAATACCAGAATGGAGAACGGTGCTGAAAGCCAATGAGAGGACAATGTAGGCTGTGTGGACCCCCTTACTATCATCAACTACCATGGTAACTGTATCAAAGGAGTCCACCAGGTGTAGGAGAAATGTTCTGGCCCTAACAAGTCCAACCTGGGTGGCATCAAAGGACTGGAACCCACCAATGTCTCTGTGAATGACTTCCATGATGATGTGCCCCATAGCCTTGCAGAACAGTCCAGTCAGGCGTATAGGGCAATAGTCCCTCTGGTTCATTGTGGCGCCACCTGTGTGGAGTGTGATAACTGTTGCTGTGTGCCATTCAGGGGCCACAATGTCTGATACAAGGCTATTACTGAATCTGGTGGCCAAGTGGGGAGACATGTCATTCAGAAGTTTGTGTAAATCACAGCCTGGGATGTTGGATGGTCACATGGAGTCAGTGTCCCAGGCCTTAGAGACTGCAGGTTAGTACTGTGTAGTTGTGACCGCAGGGACACCACAATGTTCCTGCATGGATTGTGGCCCTGTAGGGAGTGAGAGGGTGTAATGTTAGCATTGAACCCATCCACCAGGATGTTGCCAACATCACTCCATTCTGTAATGTTCCTGAGTAACTGTCTTATGTCAGAGCAGATGTGGGTATTGCCATTGACTACTGACATACCTCCATAATGCCTTGTGGTACACCCTGGAATGTGTCACAGTAATGTTTACATAGCTAGGTTCAGAGTATGTGATAAGGGATCCCGTAGCCCTACTGAGGCTGACCAGTGAGCTAACCAACCCATGGGATTGTACTCCACTTTGCAACAGCCTCCACCTTTTGTTGTACATTATGTCCATGGAACTGGACCCCCAGAGTGGCGTCCATTATCTGATGGGTACCATCATGGCTCTGTTTGGAATAGTATGATCCATGCAGTCATGTAAGTGCTAATGAAGTGCACTGGGGTATGTTTCAGCATTTGTATGTGCATTGTCCATCTGCACGGGTGTCATGACGTTTACTACTGCTGTCATAAGACGTCTGTAGTAGGCGTTGTAGTAATCTTGTACTGTGTATGCCGTGAAGGGTGTGGTGCCAGGATGTGGATAACAAGGGTGATTAGCATATGTTCGGAAACCACCAACGAGGGGATAACCCCAGGTGTGGACCACCAGTCTCATGTTGGTATTGTCCATGTCTAGGATATTGTTGGTCTTGGAGGTGGTGTGTATGGGTTGATCCAGCCGAGTGGAGGTTATGAATCCCAGACAGTGTTGGCCTAATGTGTCGGTACATGAGTGGCTATCCCAGTTAAGTGTGGGGTAGTGTCAGTCTCACATCAGTAGTACCTGTCTGAACCCTACTGTCCAGTACACCAAGAAATGAGGGCTGGTAACCATGGGGTATGTTGTTGAATCCGTAGCATGTTACAATGTGTATAGCAGTTCTGGCCACAGTTAGTTGCACGTGGATCACCTCTGATGCATTGTGCTAAGTAACTAGCCAGGAGGTGTGTACAACATAGTGGAATATGGGAACACCTCAGCCGTGGGTGTTCCGGTCCAGGTTACATGACTGAAAGGTGTGGTCTGCATATACATGACTGAAAGGTGTGGTCTGCATATAACCTGTCAGTGCAGGTGTGCTCTGTGGAGCCTAGAGGCAGGTCCCAGTCACTGCAGAGATAGTGAAGTGGTCCATTATAAGGAGTGCCTTGCCTGCGTGCATTAGAGATGAAGATGTCAAGCATCGAGTCACATGACCCCTTGTTTTGCTTGCCTGTTCCCATTCTGGTGGTGAATGTTATGGGAAACTGTGCAAGACAGGCAGTATAGGAGCAGCAAGAGCCTTACATGTTATCTGTACTCCCAGGGCTGACAGGTGCAGGTCATCTGTGCTAAAGCATCATGTTTTGTTGACCATGTCAGTCAAAGCGGACAGATACTGGATGCCTGTGGAATGACAGCAGAAGCATAGGCAACTGTTGAAGTGAAACAGTCAGTTGTTGTACAGTGGTATCAAGTCCGGATGAATGCATAATGCTCCCCAGGGCTTGGCCGATACCTTCAGGGCTACAAGACCGGTGAGCTATTGCATGTCCCTGCACATGTAGTCTGTGAAGTTGCATCTCAGGGCAGTCACACTAACATGGAGAATGACAGTCAAATTGTACCTGGTGAGGTGTGGCATGGGTGCATAGGTTATGTTGCAGAACCAGTTACCCGACAGCTAGATTTAAGCGACTATTGCCATGTGTAGCCTGCTGAGTGGGACATCAGTGTGACTGCCTACAGAGTCACCTATGACTGGTGTGTTGTGTATGTTATAACACCCTATTGGCTGTATGTGATGGGCACACATGAGTCTGTGGGCTATAAGTTATTGTTGTTGTGTTTGGTGATGGGGGCTGCCTTTGGTGCCTACACAGAGTATGGAGAGGTTCTGCAAAAGTTGTTCTCATACTATGTGTGGCCTGTGGTGGTGGAGATCTTGTGAGACTATGTGATGAGTGGGGTGTGTTGCAAATGTTACATGTCCCCACATGACTGTCAGGTTCAGTCTGGGTTGGTGAGAGCATTACCCCCAGCATGGCTACATATGTGCATCTCCCACAGGCTATAGTGTCGTATGTTGGGAGGTGAGCATTGACTGTGTACATGAGACAATTGCTCTATTGCCACATGTACACCATATTCATCATATAGACAGGCAATAGCACTGGTACGTGACAGTTGGACATGCCTGTATATTCAACCATGTCTCACAAGATATGTGAGTTACGTGTACAACAGCTGTTGTACTGTAAGCAAGCTTGAAATGTAAGGACAGACAGTGTACTTGTGAGAAATGGTTTGGAATGGGTGCTATATTAATTAGTAGCTCATGAAGTGCTCACAAGTTCTGAACAAGTGCTGAGCATGAAAATGCAATACAGATAGGGTGTTGGATAATATCAACCCACAAGTGGTGATGACAGTCATAATTGGAGGCACTGCACTATTACCCTGCTGAGTATGGTCTGCAAGTCCATGAACCTTTATCAACATAGATGTTAGCAGTACAGATGTAGATGACAGTACAGATGTTTGACTACATGTACCTTTGTATGTCACAGGAGTGTTCTACCAGTGGCCTGTTGACAGAATCAACACTACAAAAGGTGTCAGAGTGACATGTGCATATCACACCAGTGGCAGCTACAGTAAAACAGGGTTAATGTGTTGTACTCCCCCCTCATTGTAGCCCATACCACACAGACAAATGTGAGGCATCTGTGTATGTAAGGATGTGAATGGCCATGACCTATGAGCAATAGCTGTCTCAGTGTTGTGGACAACATACAGAATGGGCTTTGTGGGTGAGGTGTGTGACATATGTGCACAATCTGACAGATGATATTAGCATTGTCACCGCTAGGTGAATATCCCTGTACCCATTAACTACCACCTAGGCTGCGGTCAACATTATGGACACTGTGTAAGGGATGGTGCTGTGCAGTTCACCTCCCTGAGTTGGTGACGTCTCCAGGCCTATTAGGTAGTCATACGAGGCACCCATGTCATGACAGGGTGCCATCCATGAGCATGGAGATCATTGGACAGGCATACTCAGCACTCGGGTGACCAATATTGGATCACATATCACCTTTAAGGGATATTGGCCATGCATGGATGGGTGATACCAGCCTTCACAATCCTCACCTCCACTATGCAGCATGCTGGCTACCTTGCATAAAGACATGTGCTACACTATGATGTTGGACATGCTACACGTACATATCCTGATCTGAAAGACATACGTCATGGACAGCCACCGTCCTACTACTAGGATCGCCACATGCTGGACAGATCCCTGTGCCATACATGTGACATACTCCCGCCATACCATGCAACCCTGTCCATCAAAGCTGCACATGTCATCTCTGTCATACATGGTGTGATGACCACATGGTAGATGTATTATCAACTGTCTGGATCAGTAATGTGGCACTGATGCACCTCACGGTGGCAAAATGGCTGTCGGATACAGCTAGGAAACCTTGCCCATACATGCTATAGTTGATAACCATCCCTGCGAATGACATCTGGGTAGCCATTGTCCCATGTCTATCACATGTGCAACACAGGCGATCCGTGGCAGGATGTTGAACTGCTGTACAGTGCCGTGTAGATGTATATGGCAAAACACATGCATGTAAAGGTTTCCATGAGTATGTGTGCATTGTCACTGCTCAAGTCCATTAAGGCAGTGTATGTGTTGATATGTGACATATACACAGCATCAAGGTCAACAGCATTACTGTGGACACATCCAGGCATGTGCTGATAGGTAAGAACACCAGTGCAGGCAAACAGACATGCCCACATCAAGACAGCATTCACATGGAGTATGAACAATGTAATGAGGTGACACACATATATGGTGATGATATCCAATGCATAACGGGTGTTACATGTGTGTGACACAAACATGTCAGTCGTGTCAGTGTCATGATGATTTGCAAAGATAACTGTGCAGATGTACTAGATTTAATACAAATGTATGTGCAGCAGTATCTCTGTACATCTCTGTGATACTGTGACCTGTCACCATCATTATGTCTTACAGATAATGCCTCGTTCACGCCTGCCAGCGTACAGCCACCAGGAGGATGATGTCCTCATCCCGTACCTCCATGAGAACTATGAGGTGTTGTTCAGCCATGTGCCACAGCATGCCCAGCAGCGTGACAACCTGTGGCAGGACCTTCGCAGGAGGGTTAATGATGTGGGTGGCCATAACCGCACCTACCAGCAGGTGCGCAGACACTGCACGGACTTGATATGACATGCAAAACAGTGTGCCACTGCAATCACCAGGGAACAAGGTGGAACAGGTGGTGGGCCACCAACCCAGCCCCCACTCACACCCACCGAGGAGCTACTGGCCAGTCTGGGGACACCCTCAGAACAGCATCCACAAACACTAGCTGCCATCGTGGAGGTGGGTGTCTCCCAACCAATGAGCCTGGAGTTGCCTGGTAAGTCAGTACTGCACATATGACTATTATATCCCATTTAGTTGCATGTGTCACTGTACATTATGTAATGTAACATCATATGCAAGGTATGTTTACACACATGCTGCATACTACAGTATGCTACCCTGTGTATGCACACATGTGCATACTATATGCTATTGTACAGGCGAATGTGTTAACATGCACAGTGCACCCTGTGGCTGTCATACAGTCATGGATAATGTTCAAACTGCTGTGTCACCCCTATACAGGTACCTCTGGCATGCCGCACAGACATCAGTCCATTGCAGGTGAGACTGTCATCAGTATCAGGCATGTTAAAGCATAGATCTATTCGCCATGTGGCCAGTTAACACTTGTACACTTGATGTTTGGTCCAGTCACGATATACAGGTTGCATCTCCCATCATTCACACTGGCTACCCATGTGCAATATATACAAATGAAATGATACACTGACATGAAACCACAGTATCTGTCATTGCTACATGTGTGGACAGCTGTGCATACAACGGTGGAGGTGTTGTACAATGTAGGCATATGTACTATACATTGGAACAACACATGTGTGGTATGCAAACAGTACCACACAGTGAGCTGGGATATGGGCAGCCCACAGGAGTCACCATTGTGTTATATGCCCCTGCAATGGGTGCACACATTGTGATGTGCCATCTGACATGTCCCAGACACGTAGTGTTCTGGCTGCAATATTGTCACACTATCCCATAACACATACCCCACATACCAAACATACAACCCGTTGTCTGCATAGCCCTGTGGATGGTGACATATCTGACATCTATGGGTGTATGTCATATGGGACAACACAGACATGTGAGATAGATGGCCATCACAAACATTTGGCCAACACATGTTCACACATGGCCATGGGGATGGCCAGAGACATGTAGCCACACAGTAGATGTGATGTGTATACACCCTGTTGCACATTGTCCACACATGGTCCAATTATAGCCTTAGTTGACTGATTATACAGTTGATGTGGTACACTGGACATCCTAAAAGCCTGTGCACAGCTAGTGGAGGTGTCACTTAAGTCTACCATATAAGATGTGTTGAACATCACGACTGTGTCATAGCATGACAGTAGTCACCTGTACAGCTTCCACAGACATTGACACCACATCAGGCCACAGATACTGTACATTTCCCTTGCTGCTGTAGGACATCACCATTAGCTGTGCACCTCGTGTGTGGTACATCAATGTCATGTGGGACATGGTGAATTGACAAGTCTGCCATGTGTGGACATGGTTGCCAGGCAGCTAAGACTCTGTAGTAGTTGTGCAGGGGTGTCATCTGTAGGTCTTCCAGTGACCTGTCACATGACACAGCATGGTTTGGTGTGTATACACCTCAGCATCGTGGGTCACAATCCACAGTTATGTCATGGGTATGCATGCAGTTATGGCTATGCAATGTGTGCATATTATGCACTGTATAGCAATATAGATGCCTCATGATGCCATGCAATGGCACAGTGTCTGTACTTCACACTGTATAGCAATGTAGATGGCTCACACTACCCTTCCATGCTCATGCACATTTGCTAAACATGCATTCTATCTGTAGGGCATACAGACAACACTGCAATGTGATGCCCATTACAATGCTGTACATGTGTCAGGACACCATTGTGTCAGACATGTATGCATGTTAATGCACACGTCAGCAGATTACATGTCAAGGTCACTTCAGCCATGTGTACTGTTAACCTGTTCTGGTCCACATGGTGTATCACGGGGATGCATGCTTACTACCATGATTGTGTGAACTGCATGGCTACTGATATGACACCTGCTTGCTGTTGTGTGCAACCCAGGGAGGTATGCTAACTAACACTATTAATGTCTGAGCTGCATGCCGTCTGCTGTATCACATGCATGCTGCATGCCGTCTGTCAAATCACATGCATGGTGTGTGTGTGTGTGTGTGTGTGTGTGTGTGTGTGTGTGTGTGTGTGTGTGTGTGTGTGTGTGTGTGTGTGTGTGTGTGTGTCTGTGTGTGTGTGTCTGTGTGTGTGTGTCTGTGTGTGTGTGTCTGTGTGTGTGTGTGTGTCTGTGTGTGTGTGTGTGTGTGTGTGTGTCCTATTGTAATTTAGAGTCTTTCTTTGCATTCACAGGTGATGTAGGTGCGTTACCCTCCTGCGGTCCATCTGATGTTAGTGTCCCCACAGATACTAGCAGTGATGAACATATGCATGAGGTACAGGCAGGGTTGTCAGGGGCTGAATCTGTGCCAATGGTTGCCATCCCAGCTATGTCCCCCTCTTCCCCACACACAGTTCTGCTGCCAACACATACCGCATCACCAGTGGCCATAGAGGAAGGACAGTCAGCATCTGTTAGCGTGGAACAGGAACATGTGGTGGCTACAGAAGGTGTGTCTCCACACCATGGTGTCAGTGTAATGACTGCAGATGTGCCACACAGGCATGTGGCCAGTGCTGCTCGTAGGAGGACCTCTGGCAGACATGCACCTGCAGGACAGAGTGCAGCAGCTGGTGTCACCAGATGCATGTTCCAGACTGTAATGGTGGCACAGGCACATGCTGAATGGCAGAACAGAGAAGGGCAGAGGCTGCAGAGGGCTGCTATCTGTACTCTAAATGACAACATCCAGGCATTGGCAAATGCTCAACAGCAGATTGCTGATGTTCTGGACAGGCGATTGGGTGACATGGTCGGAATCCTTGACCATGGCATGGCAATCTGCGAGTGTGAGCTGTCTGTGCTGGAACATCTGGTAGGAGTGAGGCATAGGCCACGTGGACGTAGGCCAGCTACACCACCTAGTGCAGGTCAACGTGAGCATGCCACCTCACATGCCCGCTCCCATAGTGCCGGTAGCAGTAGCAGTGCAGCTGGTGCTGCGCTGTCCACACCAGGACACAGCAGGCCACGTGGACGTGGCCCTGGACATTCCCAGTGGGGACACGGTTCCAGTGGACATGTGTTGTCGGACAGTAGCCAATCTGTACCTCCGCCTGGTAGTGCCTGTGCAACCCCTGGCAGGCACAGGTCACGTGGCCGTGGCTGGACACAGTGAGCTGTACATCCTGGTCTGTACAATCTGGAGCTGTCAATAATACCCCTGTGTAGGCCTCACAAAAGGCAGAACTGTGTGCACACATACACGCACACGGCAAAAACATCTGTAGGGCACCGCAACACCCACATGCATAATGACCACACATGTCCAATCAGATCACCGGCCCTTACCCACACACATGATGTCATCCATTGGTGCAGCCTATGCCCCTGGCAAACATTATCACCCTGTGCATATGATGAAGCCTGTGCCACATCCCTGTCATCCACACCATCGGTGCAGGGACATGCTCAAATGGTCTGATGCACAGGGTGAACAGAATAGTGAGAGAAGTGTATATTACATTAGTTGTGTACTGTTGACACGCACCAGACATACCATGTAGTACAGGTTTATCATGCATTGTTATATGTTCACAGTATGTGTCTTGGTAACAACAGTAACAGCATGTTGGTAATGATGCCCTGGTTCCCTCCTTATGGTCTACTTGCATGTGCCAACAAGTAGCAGTGTTTGCAGTTTCCCATGTGTAAATGTGGAGTACTCACAGGCACGTATGGCAATATCAGCATGCTATACGTAGCCTCAACCTGACTGTTGGAAAGGCTAACATACCACAGATGTCCACACATCTACTGATCCAGAAGCATGTGGGCTGTTTAATAGGCTACAGTGGCTAGAGACGTGACATCCATACCAGGTCACATCACAGGTATGTTGACATGGTGCGGGGGTGTACACAGCGGTCTGGCCGATGATAACGTTAGAGGCCACTTGATAGCATGAGGCCTCACTGTGTAGCAGTAATACCCTGTCACATTACAGGAACATGCCCACACTCACGGGGTCAACAACACTATAACGCACACTCCATAGTGTTGAGGTGAGGACCCCTGCCTATGTGGTAATCACCCTCACAGTACTGTGCACCCACACGATGCAACACAGAGAATGAACATGTACAGGTAGCCAGTAAGGCTGAGACCGATGGCATCAACAGGGTAGTAGACTGCATCACCATGAGGGGTTAGGGATCCTGTCTGTTCTGTATGGTAGCATACACCCTCACTCCATGCACCAGACAGCCATACATACATACACACACACACACACACACACACACACACACACACACACACACACACACACACTGTGGAGTCCACAAATGTCATTCACATATGGATAGCTGACATGTGTGTGATACACACACCACCCCTGCCTATGTCATGCTTTCCACACTGCAGTATGTACAGATCTCTACAACAGTGTACAGGGTGTGTAACAATTGGGATGTATTCCCCACCATATGTGGCATATATGGTCACACAAGCAAACACACATGGCAGTACTGTGAATGATACACCTGCTATATGATGATACGTCTGACAGACATGCAGCAGTATTGGCCGCATTATGTGTACCAACGCTACCTCGGCAATTGTGCTGCTATATGCACATGGGAGGATGTAAGTGTTACAGGTGTCAAGTGACTTACAGTCAGTAACACCCGACCGCTGTGTAGGTTTTATGTCTTCACCGTCAAGTAACAGTAACATAGCGTACTGTTTGCACATGTAATGGTAGGATGGCATGTGACACACCTGTGAGCCGTCCCCGGCAAACATCCATCTGCAAAGGTGGATCACCACTTTATGTACACACATCCATCCATACCTGATGTACATCCTACCGTACTGTCAGTATTTCACCATATACAGGTGTCAATGATGGGGCTGCATTGCAACTGCATGTTGTAGTTAGGCACAGATGAATTACATACATCAGCTACTGCACATGCATGGTAGCTGCATGCACACCACTACATGTACATGTGTGTTGGTCCTACATGCCTGTCATGTAGCCATGTTTGTATGCATTGCAATTGGTGGACATGTGTGATGACATACATAACACATGGACTGTTGTATGATATGATGGGTGTCATGGGTAACTAGTACAGAGGGAATGTGTCCTCGGTCAACATTGCTACCTCATGTACTGTTAGCATTCAACAGCCATGGACCTACCTTCCATTTGCATGCATGTGATTGCTGTAGCCACTTGTCTGCATGGAGGACAGCAAAAGCTATGCTATGTACATATGTGTTGTGTGTGTGTGTGTGTGTGGTCCATGCACATATCCACTGCGATTACATGTATGTCATATCCAAACATGTGTGTTCTTTGGTGTACAGCGACAGTCATCTGTCACAGCTGTGTAAGACCCAGGGCCCCTGTTATGTGTAGAGCCGACCTGGTTATGTACAGTGGTATCATTGCATTGCATAACACATGATGGAACCCTGTCAGTACATGTGTAGTCTGCACAGTTGCTGTAGACCTATGTACAGTCCACTGGTCATGAGTCACATGGTGTTGTGGTAATGTATGGCTGTGTGTTGCTGGTCCAATGACATGGTGATGTCTGAGGGCTACATAGTAGACTGCGGCATTTACCTCTGTGATCTGCACCTGAGACATCTGTGATGGCTCTTGAGTGTGTACTGGTCAGTACATGTGAGTGGCCTTCATGTATGTGGGGACAGTAACACCATACTGTGCCCTTCCATGTTTAGAATCCATGTGCATGCAAGACAGCCCTTTGCTACTGCTAAGTGTGTGAGCATGCCCAGTACGCCATTGTGTAGATGGACACACAGTACATTCCAAACTGTGCCCTTCCATGTTTAGAATCCGTGTGCATGCAAGATGGCCCTTTGCAACTGCTAAGTGTGTGAGCATGCCCAGTACGCTGTTGTGTAGATGGACACACAGTACATTCCAAACGGACGTGTGATACTAAGTGTGTGAGCATGCCCAGTGACACCTTGTGTCGGTGATGTGCCTCTGTGTATGGGCATGGCCATTGACATCCTGTATAGCGATGGTGGTCATCCAGGCAACAGATGTCCATTTTCCACATCAGGATGGATGCCTACATTGAACACACTGGTTGACTGTCTTGAAGGGTGTACTGTCTGTGGTGCATCTCGTATCTATGTAGTGTTGTAATAGTGCTCCATAGATGGGCAGTTGTCCCGCTCACACCACTGCCGTGTGTTTGTCTACGTCTACCTTGGGACAGTAATATGCTTTTAGACTGCTCACTCTCTATACATTCCCTATCGGTGCCTTTGCGGATGATGTCATCCACCTAGAAGTATGCCTCTGGGAGTGCTGTGTTCCAGTAATCTCGGTAGAGCATTCTGTAACTGCGTAATGCTGTAGTGTGATAAGGTAGTTAGGTGTATGTTCGACTCCCAGCCCTGCCAAGTGTGTGTGTGTGTGTGTGTGTGTGTGTGTGTGTGTGTGTGTGTGTGTGTGTGTGTTTCCAGCTGCCTGGGGACAGAGTAATGCTTTTAGATGGCTCACTCCACATACATTCCCTATCGGCATCTTTGCCTTTGCGGATGATGTCATCCACCTAGAAGTATGCCTCTGGGAGTGCTGTGTTCCAGTAATCTTGGTAGCATTCTGTAACTGCGTAATGCTGTAGTGTGATAAGGTAGTTAGGTGTATGTTCGACTCCCAGCCCTGCCAAGTGTGTGTGTGTGTGTGTGTGTATTTCCAGCTGCCTGGGGACAGAGTAATGCTTTTAGATGGCTCACTCCACATACATTCCCTATCGGCGTCTTTGCCTTTGCGGATGATGTCATCCACCTAGAAGTATGCCTCTGGGAGTGCTGTGTTCCAGTAATCTCGGTAGCATGTTCTGTAACTGCGTAATGCTGTAGTGTGATAAGGTAGTTAGGTGTATGTTTGACTCCCAGCCCTGCCAAGTGTGTGCCTGTGTGTGTGTGTGTGTTTCCAGCTGCCTGGGGACAGAGTAATGCTTTTAGATGGCTCACTCCACATACATTCCCTATCGGCATCTTTGCCTTTGCGGATGATGTCATCCACCTAGAAGTATGCCTCTGGGAGTGCTGTGTTCCAGTAATCTCGGTAGTGCATTCTGTAACTGCGTAATGCTGTAGTGTGATAAGGTAGTTAGGTGTATGTTCGACTCCCAGCCCTGCCAAGTGTGTGTGTGTGTGTGTGTTTCCAGCTGCCTGGGGACAGAGTAATGCTTTTAGATGGCTCACTCCACATACATTCCCTATCGGCGTCTTTGCCTTTGTGGATGATGTCATCCACCTAGAAGTATGCCTCTGGGAGTGCTGTGTTCCAGTAATCTCAGTAGCGCATTCTGTAACTGTGTAATGCTGTAGTGTGATAAGGTAGTTAGGTGTATGTTCGACTCCCAGCCCTGCCAAGTGTGTGCCTGTGTGTGTGTTTCCAGCTGCCTGGGGACAGAGTAATGCTTTTAGATGGCTCACTCCACATACATTCCCTATCGGCGTCTTTGCCTTTGCGGATGATGTCATCCACCTAGAAGTATGCCTCTGGGAGTGCTGTGTACCAGTAATCTCGATAGTGCGCTCTGTTACTGCATAATGCTGTAGTGTGGTAGACTAGACAGGTAGGTGCTCGATTCCAAGGCATGGCAGGTGTGTGTGTTTGGCAGTTATACCATATGTGTTGGTATCTGTGGGTGGCTAGCTGCGGGATGTGTTCAGTTTGTTTTGTTGCTGACCTATATAGTGTCCACAGCCCGCATATTCTGCCAAGACACTGGGTTGTCAACACATACATTCGCCAATAGGTCTGGTGAGTAACTGTCAGCAGCCCTACTCTTACCCTTGATACGGTCTGACCCATGTGATGCAACATAACACATGTGCCTTGATAGTAACAACACTACATGATGCAGGTGGCACATGTAGTTTCCTTTTCATTCCTGTCTAATGCATTGCTGTCATGTGGTCCGCTGTTGTGATATAAATGCCATATCTACATATGTGTGTACATGTATATGTGTGTATGTATATATATATATATATATATATATATATATATATATATATATATATGTCCATGTATATATGTATACAAATAATATATATGATATATGTAGATGTAGAGGTGGACATAGATGTGAACATATGTCTGGGGACATCAGCACTATTGAATGTTTGTGCCGGATGATCTGTACGTGATAACCTGGGATCTATGTATATCTGCCATGGCGTGGTGGTAATGCACATCGTCTGTAGTGTGCAGGGCCATGGGTTGTAGTCGTGTAGACACCGGTTATTTTGTTGCTGGGAAGACCATGGGACATTGAATATGGTGATGGTAAGGCACCTGTTGCCAGTTGTGTATGGATCTGAGCGACACTGAGCAGTGGTTAATAATTTGGAGGTTCGGTATGGGTCATATAACTATTCATTAGAAGACTATACTATGCAGATGAGGTTGACTATGGTGTATCACATTTATCACCAGGGTGTGCTGCTGGTCCCTGGAGTGTATGTGTGTAGTCAGCCGGGTGCAGGTCTCGAATATAGTTGACAGCATGGGAGGGGGGTCAGGCATACTGTACGTACATTGCAGAACTGTGCCTCGGGAGTGCTCCTGCCTTAGCACACCTAAGCTAGGGGTGTGTCTATACCTGCCTGGTGACATTGGGAGGGATGACAGCAGTGGTGGGGTAGTCAGGGTGTACAGGCTGCACAAACAGGTGTTGATCAGCACAATCAGCAGATGACATGGCCAGCCCGCACATGAACAGTACGTTAATGCGAGCAAGCAGCATACACACAGGTTTCATCCACACTCTACACCACCGGTGTATACCTGCAGGGACATTTCATGACACAGTCCAACCAAATGACATGGGCTGCAGCAGGCAACATATACCAACATGTGCAGGAGGCTGGGGCAGTGAGGATGTGTATGCTGCCGAACAACCCTTACTGGGGTGACATAAGACTTTATAGACCGAGGGTGACTTACCAGGGGCTACATGGGCTGGGGATGTTGGAGCACTATGGGGTGGACAGAGACCTCCTACAGCAGCTTGTTGACCTGTGCCTGCCACACCTGACACATCAAACAGGCCGAGGGAAATGCATCACAGTGGATACCATGGGATGTGTTGGCCTAGGTGTACTAGCCACAGGTACCTCACACAGCACAACTGGGGATATCATGGGTATCTCACAGGCATCTGCATCCAGAGTATTGCACCAGTTCACAGATGCCATGTCAACACATGCTAGTGAGCACGTACATGTCCTCAACACACGTGATTAGTGGACCAGCAATATGCATCTGTTCAACCACATGGATGACTACCCTGGGGTACTGGGTGCTATAGCCTGCACATGTAGCACCACCCGGGGAGCGGGGTAGGGCCTACAGTCACTGCAGGGGCATACCCTCCAACAGCTAGGCCATATGCGATGGCCAGGGCATGAGATTGAATGTGTGTGCTGTCTGCCCTGGAAGCTATGATGTGTCCGATATATGGCTTCTGACACAGCTGTAGCACACCAATGCCTATATGGACATCCCCTACAGTCTCCTAGTGGGGGATGCTAGGTAAACACTGGTGTAGTGGCTGATGACACCCATCAGCAATGCACACACACCTGAACACTCACACCATACTGAGGCGGATGCACAGGCAAGACATATACTTGTGCATGTGTTTGGGATGCTCGGTTCACAGTTCTGGTATCCAGACACATCCATTGGAGCTCTGCAGTATTCACAAGCTACATGCATACAAGTTGTTATGGTATTTGCTATGCTACACAATGTTATCCTGCAGTAACAGTTGCAGCAGGAACAGCATGGGGCAGGGCCACACAGCCCAACACCACTGCCAAGGCCTGTACAGGCACAGTGTGACTTGGTGAAGGAACTACCTGAGTAGGGCACAGTCGGTGAAAGCCCGTGCACAGTATGACCTGCCCTTGGCAAAGAGGCAACACAAGGCATATGCACTGACACAGTAGGTACCCACGGATTTCCCCTCTCTGACCCACACACAGTACAATGGATGCCAAACATGACAGTACCTGTGCTCGGCCATGTATAGGAGGTGCACTGTGTGCATCCAACATAGGCAGCACTCCAGCACCATCCTCAAGTCCGGAACACACCCAGGGTATGTCTATTGACCTAACAAGTGGCAGTTGTATTAGAATGTGTAGTTACCCATTGCTATGGTATGTATGTGAGCATACAAGTGACTGTGGTGGCCAAATGTTAGGGCAGCAGACAGTACACATCCATAGTGGCACCATGACCTCTGTAGCACATACGGGGTCACAATGGTAGCCTGTAGTACACAGGGTGTCCTAACCCACTGCAGATTATGGGCTGACCATCATGTGTGTCCGTACAGCCCACACACGTTCCATGCAGCTGGACAGATGTGGACCAATACAGACAAATGATATACGATGGCCTATGGATATGCCCAATGAATGACCCCAACCCCCTAAGACACACACAGATGACAGCAGGCCAGGCAGTTTGATGTAGGTTGTGTAAGCTAGGACGTCCAACACCACTGTGCTGGTAATTAAAGCTGGGAACTGACGTACCCTGGTATCCCTCCAACCAGCAATTTAGGTAGGTCCACACACTGACATGGAGTACCCGGCATACCAGTACAGTAGCAGCAGATGTGTACAACTGTTGGCTGTGCCCCCATCACACCTACACATGTGAGAGTCATGTGCACCACCCACGGTGCTGTGTAGGACTGTGGTTGTGGTTGCATGTCCCCCACACTATGCAGACATGTAGCAACTGTCAATGCCACATGACCATTAGCTACCCTGCAGACACAGCATGACACCTGTCTGTGTAGAACGGAGGAGTCAGCAACACAGTACTAACTATCTGGACATGTGACACATGCAATACAGTTGACCATACTTTGCATGCTCACACACATGACGGTATGATGGTATTGTCGGTCGACAACATGCGTAACAGTCATACTGGGCATGCTCACACACTGAAACACAGGATGGCCAGGCATGCATACACCAGTGGTCCGGACATATCTGCCAGTACATTGCTATACTGTTGGATGTCTGCACTGTATGGTGTGTGTGTGGTCTATTGTCTGTACATATGCCATGGTCTATTGTTAATTCACATGAGCTATGTGCGCAGGGTACTTCTACCATCACGTGTATAGGGCGGTTCTTTGTTTGCGGACAGGCCGACGCCTTTGGATACAGACCGGGTAAGGCACAGTCCAGCAGGTGGGAGCTGTTGTGCGTGGGTTTGCACAGTGTTAAGCACTGCTGACCTCTGGTCACAGCACCTTATACACGTTTAGACTCCACATTTCTTTGACAGTGCACTACTGGCATACTGGTAGACAAACACGCTTACAGCCACTCGCTCTCCGACATTTCCGCTTACATTTGTCACTCACGCTGGGTGTGTGTGATCCCTTGTGATGCGTATTACATCGGACTACATGACTACAGTATCGGGTATGTGTAACCATTTTGCGACGGCAGGCGTTCGACTGTACGGACTCGGCGGCCTGTCCAGTGATGTAATCACTCCATGTTCCTCATACGATCTGCTCCCATTTGCCTAATACATGGGAACTGATACTCTGCAATGCTGACATGTGACCTGGGTTTGTTAACACAGCTGTCTGCCGAGTCATGCTACCGCATACCTACTGCATGTTGACCACCTTTCAGATTGCACGACGAGACTGTAGGAGTGACACTTTTCCCACTTTGCATGGGACAGTCCCACATCACACATCTCATGTGACAATACCAGAACTCTCCACCAATCGGGGACACATTTCTGCAGAATCAGGGACAGGTCAAGAAAAATCAGGGACACTTTTACAAAAGTAGTGCTATTAACTTGACACATTGACAGAATCAGAGCATATGACTTAATACACATATTCTGAAGTAACAGTTGTTTATAACTCTTACTTATTGTCATTAGTCAGTAAGTGTAATTCACCACCTTTCCTTCAACAGCCACTAATTTTAGAGGGATTAAGAAGGACAGAGTTAGACTTTCAGTCAAACTCAGGGATGTACCTAACATTCAGAGACAGTTGAGTGGTATGTACAATACTCTAGCCATTGCAACTGTCCTGATTAGTGGACCTTCTCATGTTGTAGGTGTCTGTACTGGTTGCTTGTTACAGGTCTTGTATACCTGACACATCGATATGTCATATGTAGTAGCATAAGCAACTATACTGCTGCTAGACTACGCTTTGATTTGTTCCGATATGTATATTTCTGTACTATGCATGGCTGTAGGTATGTTCTGCCCTGGTACATCTGACAGTTCTACAGAGCAGGTTCCACTTTGGCCATTCAGACTGGTGGCGGCCCTATAGACCCTATATGTAGAGCTATCACATGTGTCAAGGCAACACATACCCACAGCCAGTAGTAAACGGATGACTTCCACGGTTTGCATACATTAAGGTTATTCATGTAGCATTATAATTGATAATACTGTTTCCTATTACATGTAGCTGTTACTGATACAACAAATTGATGTCTGACACCACTACACACACTATATAGCCTCCATTCCCGAACTCACAGGCCATGTGCCATAACTGTCATTTTGCAGGACACAACTGCCCAGATGGGTGTGTCCCTCGCAGGCGTATGGGTGTTGAACCTCTTCTATTATGCTATCATCTACCTGAGGTGGTCAGCAAATTATGCACTTTCCGTCAGTAGCAGAACTCACATACCAATGGGTGTGAATGAACACTGTATCAGGAACAATGCATAACACCCTGTGGGACACATTTAGATGATTGGTTCTATTAACCAGACACATTCACAGTCACAGAGCATATGTATTCATTCACGTTTGTCGAGGTACATGCTGCTTATGACTCATACATGTTGTCATCTGTCATTACCTGTATTCCGCCACCTGTTCACCTAATATCACTAGTTCTGGCAGTGTTTAGTTGGACTTTGTTACATTCTGATACATAACTATGGACGTCCATGCTAATCGGGTACACGGCACTGTTTAGGTCTCTATGTATTCCCCCGATGGTTTACAGACTATCCGGTAGATGTGCTCTTCAGGTTTGGGAGGTGTAGGCGTATGCTATGCCCACATAGGAATATTAATGACTTCCACTGGGCGGGCCTACTACATCTCTGCCAACCAGCACCTGCACACTTAAGCCCATTAATGCATACCCATGGTCCACCTACCTGGCACCCCTCTACAGCAGTCATGACAAATACTTACTGCGAGTGCAGCTGGGGTATGAGCACACCCCTACACATTGCCCACTCTCCCCATCTCGGGACACATGTCGTACGTTTTGTCAACCCATGTATTATCACACTTGCACAACCTACTCTTCCATGTACACCTACATCCTGCTAGTAATAATGTCAGCAGATTCACATGTACCCTGAATTTGTGGGGTCCCGCAAGGGACACCGTTATCCATGTTTAAAGTGTAGGCCTTGCAGAACTCTCCCACTGGTCCTTTCCTACCGGTGTTTTGGACAGTGGCAGTGTATTGATCTGTATTGCCTGTCTGTATGTCTGTCTGGCCTAGCTGGGCGATGTGGGGGGTACAACATTTATTTATTGGACCTCCCAGTCACATATGCCCGGGCTGTAAATATGTTACCCCTAATTGCTGTGAAGTAACCTATTTATGTACATGTGTATATCTACACTGACATATATATTTTGTTTTGTGTGTATGTGTATATATCACTACCTGTTGTTTGTGTATATATATCTATCTATATATATCCGTAGTATATCCTTGTGTGTGTGTGTGTGTGTATATATATATATATATATATATATATATATATATATATATATATATATATATCCGTATGAATATATATGTGTATGTAAATTAATATAGATATATGTATATATACGTTTTTATCTATATATACATCTGTGTGTCCGTTAACCTATACATTTCCCTGACATGGACACTTACACATGCATATTGGTTTTATCTCTGCTTCAACTGCATACTATTGCCTTAGTCATTCTGACACAGACACTTCACTCTGGTGAACTTGTGCTCAGTATATTACACGTTATGCAGCGGACAGATGTCGCACGTTTTTCATGTCTGGGGTGCCGCTGCTAACTGGGATGTGATACAGTGTCATTCGACCTATTACTCGTATGCGCAGCCTATTATTCCTGCTACTGTGTTTGTTTCTGTGCACATTCATATTATTACTGTTGATAGGATGTGTGTTTGTGTTACTGTGACTGTACGTCAGCATATTGTTGTCTTCATGTAGTTGTGTCTTTCTGCTTTTCCCGGTTTGGGGTTGTCACAGCAGAACTCCGTTCTGCTCATGGGTGGCATATAGGTTTTACATGCCGGGCTGCCAGACCTGATGCACAACGTCCGACAATGATACGCCCATTCATGCATGTCTCCACGCAAACAACGCTCTATCTGGGAATCTCACCTACATACTAGCTGACCTCCACAGGCCACACCATTGCACCCGGCACAACATACCCTAGCACTTCTGTGTCCATAATCGCATATCCATAGTTTCTCCTGCACACCCGTGTTGAGTTTCCACGCATAACAGCCATTATACACCTGATATCACTGATATCACACCTTTACACATTGCCCTCTCATGAGCGTTGGGGCCCTACACACATTTTGTACTGCCTCGTGTATTCACAGGCTCACCATCCATTCATATTTGCACATGCGTGCCTTTCCTGGTGTTATGGATTACGAACGATTTGTGGGTTACAAGTGTAGGTGGTCGCAACATGTACTACATTCCGTCTGTTTACAATGTTGATGTAGCACTTCAACGATGTTATGGCCACTGGTATAGCCCTGCCTCTGGTGTGAAGAGCGGTGCTCTACTCACACCTGTGCAGCTTTATGTGACATACACTGCGAGCACTTCATAATTCCTTACTTGCTCTGGGTTCCCTTCACAACCCTTATGTTTGCTTTCATCTTTCGGCGTTCCTTTTATATATATATATATATATATATATATATATATATATATATATATATATATATATATATATATATATATATATATATATATATATATATATATATATATATATATATATATATATATATGTGTGTGTGTGTGTGTGTGTGTATATATATATATATATATATATATATATATATATATGTGTATATATAGATAAATATGTAGATATATAATTGCATATTTCTGTTATGTCTGTGGATATTTATCTATACACACATCTATCTATCTATATATATATATAAAAGTTACAGCTGTACAAGACAACATACATTTGCTATGCTAATAGCTGCATACACCCATGCAGGCCCACTTGCATCTACTTATTCTGAGTTACATATGTTTACAGGCACTTCTTTGGGATTACATGTGCCTTATTCCTTATGACAGTACCACTTTGATGGAATCCGGTTAACGGACCCATGCGAACGCAGTCACCTTTACATGTATAAATGTTGGCTTTACAGCACAGAGGCATTCATTACACAATTAATATGTGCTATAGTCGTACTTGAACCGGGAATGCCTTTGCATTGGGCGGATGCTGTAACCACTACACTACTGGTGTTCTGGTTCATTTATATGTATACCCATGGCTCATAGCTACTCTGACATACGCCTCACCGCTTCCCTTACACAGCAGGCATCCATTCTCCTTCTGGGAAAACCATAGTACTACAGTTAGGACATTCTCTGTTTCCTACTGCTCTGGACCCATGCTGCAAGTCTACTCACTCCAAGGATATTCATAACTCCTACGCTTATAGTCCTCGCACATATGCATGTTTGATTGTCAGGGTGTTCACGTGCTGGTCTGGGTTTAGGCTCGGCTGACTAGTGACTAGAACTGCCCTGGCACTGTTCAAAGATCAGATGTAGCACATGGACAGAGATAGTCCAGAGATTAACATTCTACCTGTGTTTACAGACACAGATGTTTAGGCACCTCTGACCACATTATTGGGTCGGCTCTACATAATTTAGGGCGGGGAGTGGTTCCACTACATAATGCAGGTTGGGGGGTGGTTTCCACGTGTTTCCTTTCCCATTTGACTATTTCATTCATTTATAGATACAATGAATATTATTCTGGACATCTGTTATAAATTCACTACAGGTATGCAATAGTCCTGTCAACAGATGTGACAGTTGGTTGGTGTACTTCTGTGTATGGACCTCACTGATACTCGGGGACTCATTTCTACAGTGACAGGGACAAGGCTATGACAACTCAGGGACAATCACGGACACTTCTACCATATTAGTACTATTAACTTGGAACGTGTTGACAGATTCGTAATACTACTAATTTTCTGCAGTTAAATGCGTCTATTACTCTTCATTGTTGTAAGTAGTCATTCTCATTCAACACCTTTCCCCCAAAGGTCACTGGCTTTGTGAGTGGCTAAGGGGCTGGCCAGTTATTGTGCGAATGCTCTGACCATTGGTATCGTTGACATTGTCATATGTACAGGTTGGGATGTATTCTGGGGACTAGGGTTGCCACCTTTTCAAATGGCCAAGATGGGACATTTTTGGAACACACATCAGATTTTACAAGCCGACACATACCCACAATGGATAGAACTTTACTTACTTGCCTACATCAAAGCCTATTGTTGTAGCGATTTAGTTGCTTATTCTGTTTCTTGTAACATTTAGGTATTGTAGATACTGCAATAATTATTTTCTGCAACTATTACATAACATATGGGACATTATTATGTCCTACAATCCCAGGACATTTGCCATTTGTAATGTATTTTGTCCGGACACAACTGTCCAAAGAGGGACTGTCCCTCGCAAAGCGGGACAGATGGTAACCCTACTGCAGACACCAGATTGTTTGGGCCAACACATAGCCACAGTCAGTGCAGGTTTAGAACATTCATTTGTTTCCTAGCTGTGAGCCTTATACCTTTGGCACTTTTGTTGTTTGCCTGTTTCTTGTATGAATTACGTTTATTCTATCCTGATGTGACCGCTTTAGGCAACTGTTACATGCAGTATGGTACATAGTTATTTCCTACGATCACAGGACATTTGGCATTGTATCATTGTTGGTCAGGTCTCACCTACACACACATTAATTGTCCCTCACACAGTGGATCAGGGGGTATCCTGTTTACGTCAGTGCCTTCATCACCATTATACCATGTGCCACTATGTGAATGTGTGCAATATATTCTGTCGCTTATTCATGTCGGGACATGTGTGTCAAGGGCAAGTGTTTGATCCTGGGTAGTAGGTTATGCATGACCATCTAGGGCTGGACAGTCTCATGTACCACTACTGCACATTCAAACTTGTGTCCAGATATCTACAGGACTGGACTTCGTGTCTTCCATTCTAATGTTTACACAGGTTACTTATCCCATGAGGGATATCCCAAAAATTGAACAAGACCGAAACAAGACAAATACCGAACATTCTTCTGGTGTTAGGAAAATGTGCTGGGGGTTTTACATGCAAGGGATACATAATTTGCAATCCTGAAACTGCCTAGGGTGACACTACCTACTACATATGCATAGTGGTCACTATGTGTAGATGTGGCTGCACCAAACCAGTAGGCCAAGTATGGCTGGATTTAGTGGACGTTCAGGTATGGGAGCGGTTTGTGTGCTGTGGAGGGGATTCTGAGTAGTCCATTATGCATCCAGGTGTGTTGCATTTGATATGGCCAGTTCCATCAGGACCAATCTGTGGGTATGTGCTGGTGACATGTCTATACATTTGTATTGCACATTTTAATATTCATATGTTTGTGGGATTGTGTTCTACAGTATGGCCTGTCTGGTTGTATTGCAGATGTTTATACATGTTTTTGTGTTTCTTTCTGCTTCACCCGCTGCTCCCTCATACACCTCCGGTTCACCTTTTCTGCATACGACACAGTATCACCTTGGAGGATTGTACCATTACCCATCTCCCCCACACACACACATATTCCTGACACTCCATACATCACTGCTTTGGTTGTTGGCCCATGACATGGCCAGAGTAACACATTGCATACCCTACATATGTCAGGTACCTGTATGGTTGTGTGGACTACCCTGCCATGTTTGCCTTCCACATGCTATAACTCACGCACATAGGTACACGCCCATACTTAACTTTAATTACATGGTTGGTATACTCGGGTAATACCTGTTCAACTGTGACACATCCTGACAAGTTCAGCTTGTGCCGCTGATGTGCGGATTTTGGCAGACTGTTCTAATCATTGGTAGGATGCCACCTTTTCCTATGTCCAGGATGGGATATATTCTGGACACATATCCGAATGTACTGGACAACACGTACCCACAGTCAACAGTATGGATAATACTGTTCCTTTCAGCCTACATGTTGCCTTATTGTTGTAGCAGTTTATATGCTCCTTCTGTTTCGTTTACATGCTTATTCTATTTCCTGTCACATTTGGTATGTGAAATACGGACATACCTTTTGTATGTGACTATTACATGCCTTGTGGGATATGATTCGGTCATACGTTCGCTAGATATGTACATTTATCTTGTATTTTGTTATGGACACATCTGACCAGCTGTGTACCCTCCCTCACACTATGGGTCAGCTGGTGACCCTAACCATTGGGCTGGACATACCTATTGGCAGCGCGCTAACATATGATGCATTTCACTTCCACTTGGTATAGCTATCTACACTGCGTTGGACTACAGGCACATGGTTTTCCATGTCATTTATTCACGGGATAGGGACCCGTTATTCCCTACCATGCATTTGTGTTTGCTTCTTCATTTTGTGTTCGCAGGAACTATCTTGCATGCTTTGCATACGTTTCAGTATCCACGGACACTGAGAGATGTGATTACTATCTTGCAAGTTGTTATATGCAAGCATTTTAGGTTGCACGTCGACAGCTGGCATTTCCACGCCTCCATGCGGCACTTCGACATGCCCTATGCACTCGCGCTCCTTTCCTATGCACGTGGCTGTGGTGACGGCGCACCTTCATTAATATGCATTTGGTGCTACTGCGCCATCTTCACACCGCACTGTCAGCACAAGCCTACCGCCGGCCTTGTGCCGAGCTTCATGAATCCCGGGGAATGTGTTTATTATCACTTTAGTAATTGTAATAGCATTCCCAATGACACTGTTATCTTAAGTAGGTAAATTAATCAGCCAGTGCTCTGAGAAAGTTGGTAAATTGGGCTTGGCTCTCAATGGTCTCCCAGATCATGTGCGTATAAATCTATAAACAAGGTTAGAAATGCAGTTTGATCCCAGTTGTGGGATATGAGGTGTTTTTGGCAAAGCTGTTGGCAATAAAGTCAAATCAGAAGAGGAAGCAGATATGAGTTGTAGAAGTGAATGGATGGATGGAAAGAGGATGGTAGACTTGGTAGTAAAAAAAGAGATGAGATGCCTTTAGAGAATGTTATGCAAAGATGCATGCAAGGCTGAGAGACTTGGAGTCAGATTTGTAGAGTAGTGGGGAGATTAATTCAGTCTTTCACTATGAGTGTACTAGGGATGCTGGCGCAGCAGAAGTTGTAGTGGTTATTAGACATATGAAGGAGGGAAAGGAAGGGGCATGATGAGTTTTACGCAGTGTTAGACTTTTTGGTTTGGCATTACCTTACTGGTCCTACTAAAGGAGACCCTAAGGTGTAGTTGGGCATACAGCCATATTGCTCAACTTCCTAACACAAGAAATCCAGATAAAGCCTTAAATAATGGGGGGGGGGGCAAAGACCCAAAAATAAGAACAGATTTTAAACGTTGTTCTTATAAACTTAGAATGTTGTCAGAATAACAGGTTTTGTGTTAGCTTGCTTTTTCTGAGGGATATTTATATATTTAATGACTTTTGATTACCAGGAAAGTCCAACTGGGGAAACGTCCATTTTCAGAGGAGGCCCAGGGAGAAAAGCTCCAAATTCCTACAAAACATTTTAAGAACAATAATTTTACACTTTTCAAAAATAAAACAGCTTTTGAATGCTGGTATCCCACAATCCCACTGAAGTGGGTGGGGTTACATAATTATAAATGCAAATTGTATGTTAATCAGTGCCCAGACTTTTGGCCAGTTGTACTTACTTTTCATGGCCCTTTGTCCAGATTTTTGATGTTTCCAGGTTGAGAGATATGATCAGCAGTAATGTGATGTGTAAAATGAGCATCTGAAGTATTGTGGCTAGTGCAGTGAAAACCAGGAGTAATGTTACTAGTAAAATGAGAAGCACTAGTAAGATTATATAGCACAAGCTGTATTATGGGTAATATGCCTAGAAAAATAAGTGTCTAGTAAGATGACCATCCCTCAGTTTGACATCAGCTGGACTGAGGAGCAGTAGCTCAAGGCAAATGTAGACAAGATTGGGTCATGAGACCAACTCCATCACCAGACTGGAAGGCTTCACATCCAGTAAGAAGATCAATTCCAATGAACTTAACTCCCTCCTCACCTGCATCACTTCTGCTTTGATCTTCTGTTCTCAGCTGCTTCCCTTTTATATTTACTACTAAAATGAATTTATTAAATTTATTGGGGTGGTCAGAAATATAGAATACAAATGAACCATGTTCAAGACCTTAGGAGTTAAGAAATGACAAATGGCTGTGGCTAAACGGTGGTCTACTCTGCTAACATTATTTACAAATTGTATCAATTGTCTGGGATTATCTACCATCTATGATTACTCAATGTTTGTGAATTTGTTCTATTTTCCTTCTTTGTGAATCTCTTCACTCAGGCTGTGCCTGCAAATGGTCTGTAATGATCACTGTGCTACCTAAATAAACAAATAAATGTCTAAATTTGTGGGTTGCAAAGAGAAAAAACTGAGCAAACATAAAACATTTCATAATACAACTAAATTCTCTAACAAGAGCCACAGAGCTATCACAGAGAAATATACTAAAGTCTCTTTGAATAACAAGACAGAGCAGTTTAATGTGGAGTTAGTGAAGAAACTGATGAATTCTTACCACAACCTGGAGGTGAGTAGGAGAAGAAAACAACCTACAGTTTGAACTTGCAGCAAGGGCAAATTTAAGTGAGTTGGTTTTCCTAGTAACAACCTGTGTCACTCACAGCCATAAGAGTCTGCAACCCTTCCCCATTCTTGTCTCATCTAAGGCACTAAATGACAGCAACCCTGGATGGAATGGTGGCTTCATGAAGAGAGTAATTTCTATTACCAGCATTGTCCACTGACAGGTCTTAGGGTTACTGACAGGACAAACATTGATCACCTTTTAGCCACAACCATTTGTCCTTTCTTAGCTCCTAAGGTCTTGAACATGGTTCGCTTGCATTCTATATTCCTGACCTCCCCAGTATAGGGAGTAAAATTCTTCTGGATGTGGGAGTAGAACTCTTCCGTTACAGAAGCATCAGGTAGGCATTCTGGGGACACACATACTCTGTACTCATGGCCTTCCCTGGTCTGTTCAGCCATTTTCCTGTCTGATCTAACTCACCTCCAAGTTCACAGACTGGCATCTGCCTTAATCAAATTATTCACAATGTGTCCTTATGTCCGATGACATAATTACAGTGTTAATCCTACAGTTATGAACAGCCTTATGTTTATACAGTATGTGTTTCATCAAGACATAAGAAAGTGATGTCACCTCTCAGTGAAATTCAACATAAAAAGTCCACCACACTTGCCATGAAGAGTGTTTGGATCTCTGAACGTCATTACTTAATTTAACTATTCAAATTACACAGCCTTCACTGAAATGCACTGGCCATTTCCTGGTTCTACCTAGGTTTAAAATGGCCCACAAGTGCAGCTAGCCTAGTACTAATCTATGAACCTATGTGACATTTAAATACTGTTTGCTATGGACAATCCATGGCTACCTCATAAGTCCAAAACCATTTACTACTTTGATTCGGATCAGGCACAATGTTATAGTCACATTTCACCAGATATCCCCAGCTTTCTACCATGACCACTAAAGTGACCCAGTAGAACGAGTTTTGCCCAGATTCAGCACTGTACCCTCAGTCTCCAAAAATGCTGAATATTCAAAAATAATTTAGGTGCATATACACTAGTAACAGTGTTTTCCTTGCTTCAACTTAAAATTGCATTGAGGTGACCCTCTCCTCAACCAGCACAAATCTCAGCTGAGGGCATTTGAGTATTCACATTCTTGCCTGCAGCCTATCCTTAGGGGCAGCTCCACAGTAGGAGCATTTGTTACTTCAGAAAAGTTCTTTAAATGTTGTTTTGTTTTGTGTTTTTGGTTTTTTTTTTCAGTTTAATCTGTTTTACCTGTTTTCTGTTTTTTTTTTTTCATTTAAATCACCGTTTTCATATTTACAAATAGCTTGCTTCTGGACTAGTGTGGAAGCTATCGTGTAGTCAGAGTAAATTAATTTCAACTATTTCTAATCATCTAGGCACTAATTGATTGAATGTAAAACTGATTTGCATTGATCTTTTTCTTTTTACTGTTTGCTATATACAGATCTCAGCTGTACTCAGTTGCACTGAGGTCACTGCCACTGCAGAAATTGCTGAACAATGGTTACTGTGCAGAACTGAAGTGTTTCCCATGTTTTTACTGCAAAAATACTTCTTCCTTCATCTTGTAGGTGACTGCCTCTGGTCTGCTCAGGGTTATATGTGTTTGCATGGACCTATGTGGACTTGTTACTAGCTGCACTAGTTTGTGAGTTGCTTTTTCCTACATATCCTATGTGACCATGTATTTTCCTTCCTTCCATTTTTGTCCAAGTTCCTATAAAATAGTACTGGACAGCATGGAGAAACAGTAAACTACTTCCCTTTCTTTTGCCAGCCTTTTAGACATGAAAATGATGCAGACTTATCCTCAAAAATTCTGTCTGTGAGAGGTGCAAGCACATTGCTAACTTGGTAGCAACCCTCTTGAAATATCATGCATGCAGGGAGCATCGCAATATTTTACCCTCCCCCACACAAACACAACATCATCATACTGACATCACTAAACTCCCATATTCTGATGCCTTAAAACATTACTACCCAAACCTACTGGAAATCGTAAGAGTAGTTAGCAGTGAACTACCGCCCCCCCCCCAATACACCTTTTACATATACCCTTTCATCAACACCTAATACAGCAATTTCTAATAAGAATAAGGAGCTACTGGAAACATCCTAGCAAATGGTGACTCCATTGTTAGACACACTGACTCTGTGGTCACTACTCTGAACAAATACAGGGTTACAGTTAGTTCTCTCTTAGGAGCTAGGATTGCTGACACATCAAGGGCTGTCAGGACCTGCTCCTCCAATATGTAATTGTAGCCTATGCTTAAGAAAATGATCTCGCATGAAGGCTCATGGAAGACTTGCTAGAACTTGCTATGCATGCTTCAATCAGGAGATAAGACTCTGGTTTTGAATGATATCCTTCTCTCACTTGGAATGAAGCCTAGATTAAAGAAAAAGATAATTGCATTCAACAATTGGATAAGTAGCTGGTTTCAATCGGGAGGGGGATATGTTTCTCCATGGGATGTGATAATCCCCATTCATCTTGCTTTGTTAGTAAACTATAGTCTTCACCTCTTGTTCAAGGGTTTCCATATACTGGCCAAAACTTTGACTGTCCCCATCATGCCTTTTTTTTAGAATGAGTTACGAACATACCAGCCTAACAAATCATAAATTGAACAACAACAACAAGTTAGCCTTTCTCGTGCCAAGAGTCTCGATAATAAGCTGCCCAAATTAGAGGCACTTCTGCATCTAGAACAAGTCCCTTGTTTGTGTATTCATAGAGACATAGTTCAAGTGAAATAAAAGCACCCCATCCATGCCTGGATTCTATGCTTATGAGTATCTTAATGTTGTTCATAGATTCCATAACTTCCAATGTGATGCCCATGACTCCCTCCCACACCCCCCTTGAGCTCATCAAACTCTGGATCACACTAGAAAAGTTAGAACTTCAGTTTAGAGCTTCTTAATAGTCTCCTTCTATGACCTCACAGGATTATGAAAACTTCCTGGCATTCCTTGAAAGATTGAAAAATATCCCCATAAGAAATATTTCTTTAATCCACAGTGGCTTCACCTACCTCTCATAAGAGCATAGGCACATAGGAGGTTACTAGGATAATGCCCCTGGGGCCCTTGCAAGCCTAGCTAAGTGTAAACCCTATGCCCAGGAATATGAAGGTATTAAGTGGAATTAAGACAACGACTGCTCCTTTCCAAGAGGGACAGAGGTTAAACTCCCAGGGTGAATTTGCAGTTTCCCATCCAATCATCCAAATAACGCTTAAAGAGGGTCAGTGAGTGGCTCTGTTTCACCTGAATTGGAAGTTTGTTCCAGAGAAGAGGTAACCTCTGTGAGACATATCTGTCTCTCTCCAGCAAGTCCTGTTGATGTCACATACTAGGTTGAGTTCCCTAGATCGAGTGCATCTTATACCATTTGATTTTCAAATGTGCAGCATTGTCTTTGCAGTAGGATCTGTGATTGCTTTATATGCAAGGCAGAGGTTGCCTCTGAGTAGTCTGTAAAACACGGAGTATAGTGACAGTGATTTAAGTCTGTGTGTATATGACTTTTGCTAAAGACCCTCAGATTTCTTTGTAAAAAACCTTTGAGGTTTTTCCAGTTGCTGCAGCTGCTTGGTAATGTACACACCAAAGGTAACATTGTACTCTATTATTGGCCTGATGAGTGAGGAGTACAGGGGGGCTACAACCTCTTTTGTTCTGGATGCAATGCGCTCACTTATGAGGTGGACAACATAGAAAGCCTTTTTTTAACCACTGTGGAGACGTAGTGGTCAAAGAAAGGTTGCTGTCCACCAGTGTGCCCAAATCTATAACCACTGACTGCATGCATAGGGTGTTATTATTAATGTGGTAATCTGCAGGGATGTCACCCTTGCCAAAGGGGATGATAATGCATTTTTGTGCATTGGGTTTTAGCCCATGACTTTGGCACCAGTCATTTGTGTAAGAAAGTCCCTCTTGTAGGATGTTGACTGCACCCAATTTTAAATCAGCAAACTTTGTCAGCCACGGGCCTTCTGATTTATCCTGTACATCCAAGAAGTAGATTCCAAACAATAGGGGCCCCAGCCCTGATCCCTGTGGAACCCTACTGGTTACGGGTCTGCTGGTGGAAGTAGAGTAACCTATTTGTGTGCATTCTATCAGTGAGCCAGTTTGTAACCCACCTGATGACATATGGGTTGATCTCCAGTTGTGTGTTTATCAATGACGCCTGAGTGTGGAATAGTGTCAAAGGCCTTGGCCAGGTCCGGGTCCAGGTAGGCCATATGCATGGATTTGCCTTTGTCCAGGGCTTTGGTGGCTGTCTCAAAGAAGTCTGCCAAGTTCAAGAGGCAGGATCTCCCTTTAATGAAGCCAAACTGGGTCAGGTTAAGCATTTGGAGGTCTCCTATATATCTGTTAATAAGGTCTATGATTATTCTTTCCATAGCCTTGCAGATTAGGATGGTCAGGCTTATGAGTCTCTAGTTCCAAGGGTCAGTGGAGGTGTCTCCTTTATGTAATGGGATGACAGTTGCTGTTTTCCATTCAGCAGGTACAAAACCAGTGCTTTGACTGTGGTTAAAAAAAAGAGTACCCATGGTGCAACTAACTCCTGTTTTAATCCATTTAGAATACAGCCTGGGATATTATCAGGTCACATAGAGGCTGTGTTCTTGGCTTTAGAGAAAGCATTTACAACCTGCTCTTTGAAGATACTAGGTGGAGGGCTGGTGGTAGGGATGCTTTGGGGGATATGTGGCAGGGACAGGGGGAAAAGTTTTCACTGAACATGTCAGCTACCAGGTTTGCTATTTCTGCGGGTTTAGTACATATAGTGCTATTAAAAAAAACAGGTCTGCACAAATCTGGATTTTTCCTTTAAGGTTTCTGATGTAGCTAAAGGATGCCTTATGGTTGTCCTTAGCAAAGAAGGCTAATTTGGATTCAATGTTAGCTTCAGAATGCCTTACATGGTGTCTTATTTGCTTGTTTAAACTAAGAAAGGAATGCTTCCAGTTTAGAGACTGTTCCTTCGTGCTTTCGGACAGCAATTTATTTTTCTTATTGTATAACCTGTTAATGGTGGATGTCCACCAGACAGGCTTGTTCTTTCTTGAAGATCTTGTTTTGATTGTACCAAGTATAGGTAGACTGGAGTGCTGCGTATGTGCAACATTTTCCAGATTGGATAAGCAAAAATTCCCTAGATCAAATTGTCCAAAATCCTACCAGGCATGGTAATATCCTGAACCTAGTTCTCCCAAGCTCAAGCATATTCCATGCCTCTAAAACAATAAAAAGGTGGTGCAATAGTGCTCAGAATTCACAAATTAACCAAGAAAAAAGTATTATTGTTGCGAGTCCCCAAACCACAGTTTATTGACACAAAAATCCACAGAAATTAAGCGCATTCGTCAATCCAGTTGATTTCATCAGAATAACCCTTAAAAAAAATGTAAAGTGTTTATATAATATAAACTAGTCTATGATTGGCTGAGTCATACCCCAATAATAAAACATTTTGTTAAAACAATTAGTGTATAAAGCATTCATCATTAAAAATAGACTTATAAAAAAATTTTTTTCAAAGATCAGTTACATTTCTCCAGTGACAAAATATACCACCATATAAAAAACATTGTAATACAGTCTTGAAACACTTAACATTAAACATAACTGTTCCAATAAACATTTAAATATGTTCTGCCTTTTCTTTGAGTATTGGTAACAGACTTAAATGATCATTCAAGCCAGGGGGAAAGTTTGCTGCTAGCCTCAGTTGCCATAAAAGTTCTTTTTTATTTAAAGCATTCTGCCAATCCCCCCCCGCCCCAGCATCTATGTTTATCAGGTCTAATATAGCAAATTTAAAACCTGTATAACCATCACATTGTGTACTGTGTTTGTACAAAGCATTGGTTTCCCTTTTGTTTTTTATATCATACAAATGCTCGTATATCCTGGTTTTAAACAACCTCTCAGTCTTCCCAATGTAATAAGAAGTACAGGTGTTACATCTGGCAATATATACCAGCTTACTGGATAAACAGCTACCTCTTTTTAAGTAAATTGTGCTTCTATTTTTATTATCCAAAGAAATTAAATTGTCTTGTAAAATATAAGAACAATAACTGCACCTACCACAGGGTCTGTAACCATTTGTTTTTTTTCTTTATTACTTAGATTTTGACGTTTGTTTCCTAAAATCCTTTTGAGATTAGGGCCAATTTTAGTAGTAAATACAGGTTTTTCCCCTAACACTTGAAAATGTCATTATCTATCTTAAATATACTCCAGTTCTTATATATAATTTCCTTAACCTGTTTGTATAAAGGACTATATTGTATGATACATGTCTGTTCAAAGTTAACTTTCTTCACGTTCTCATCAGTTTCCCCTGCAATGTGTAAACTATTCAAACCCCTACCCAATAGAGGGGTATATTTACTACCCCAACCTTTTAAAACTTCATTAAGTATAGTATCAATGAAGTCAGCAGGGTAGCCTCTCTCAAGAAACATGTCCCTTAGAAAGGCAAATTCCCTATGGACATCTTCCCTCAGTGAAGTCATTCTGGCTACCCTGATTGCTTGTCCTTTTATAATGCTTTTCTTTTGTGACAACGGATGGTGACTTTCAAAATGTAAGTAATTATTACAAAAGGTTTTTTTACAATATATTTTAGATGTAAATTTTTCTTTGTCCTTAATGATTTTTGCATCCAGATAGCAAATCTCTTGTTGGTGAAAATTAAAAGTAAACTTGAAAAAACTAGTGGTGTGATTGAGATATTGAATGAATAAAGGGATATCAAAAATCTACAATAAAAAATGATGTTACTGTAGAAGTCGCTTTTAAACACATGCTCTTTTTCCCAATCCAACACTACCAGGTTGGCATAAGTAGGGGCACATGCTGCCCCCATTGCCACACCTCTGACCTGTTGAAAATATTCACCCTCAAAATATATATAATTGTTTTCCAAAATGAGTCCCATTAATTTACATATTAAACTAATTTCATCAGGATGTAGATTAGAAGAACTAAAAAGTGTTTCTTCAAAATAAATTAAACCCTCCTGTTTTGGAATACAGGAAAACAAATCTATTACATCAATGGTAAGGAGAAACCCTTCAGCACAACAAAGTTCACTTTTCAGTTGTCCTAGAAAATTCCAAGAATCCTTTACCAAGTGAGGACAATGTTCGACTACATGTTTAATCTTTCTATCTACATAAACAGATAGGTTGTGAATTTTAGAAACAGCAGCTGCTACAATTGGCCTAAAAGGTGGATTTTCTAAATTTTTGTGTACTTTTGGTATACCGAAGATGACTGGAATTTTGGGGTGCATATTCAAAAGAAAGTCGTAATCATACTTAGAAATCCTCTGGTCCAAAACATACTCATATAAAAAACTATCTATCCTCTGATAAGCAATATGTATCTCATTCCTAGAGCATGTTGAATAATTTGTGCCATTAAATAATATGGCCTGCATAACATTGGTGTAATCGTCACTATTGTATAGGATAATACCACCCCTTTTGTTGGGTACCATAACTCGTATGCTCCTGTCATCCCTTAAATTTTGTAATAATTTCCTCTCGTCAGTACTAAGATTGAAAAATACTCTTCTTTGGTTACCCCAAACTTTGTAAATATTGCCTTTAATAACCTTTTCAAATGTACTGATAAGAGGGTGTAATGGGGGATTGTACGTACTGCTTTTTTTCAGACTTTTTGTAGAGTAACCATAGTTTCCGTTTTCATTTTTGGAGTACATTAGTTTTAGATTTAATTTCCTTAAATAAAGTTGTAAATCAACCAGAGTGTCAGCTATGTCAGGAGTTTTTGTAGGTAAGAACTTGAATCCCTTAGAAAAAAGGGAAAAATGTCCTGGCAAAATTTCCCTGTCTGTATAATTATAGATAGGAAAACCATTCAGAGTGTGTTGTATATTATCTAAATGTAAATCTGAACTAGAATCTATTACCACCTGGGGGAACCCCTGTGTTGTTGTACCACCCTGCTGTAGGTGGGGTAATTTGCTTGCTTGCGACTTGCTATTGTTTTGGAGCATCTTGGAAGGGGAAAATCCTGGTATTCTGACCGGTTATCTCCCTCATCCACAATAAACTGTTCTTCCTCTCCTATATTTTCAGGATCTAAAACATCTGAAACAAATTCAGCACTGGTCATGTTACTGAAATTGTCACCATTCCATTTATCATAGGAATTTAATCTGTCAATAGGATACACCTTATCATACTTGTATTGCTTAACATCTCTGTCCAGCTTTCTGACCTTTTTGTTAAAAATATTGTCACATTTTTTATCTACCCTATCTAGTTATAAAACCCCTGATATTGGTCAAATAGTAATTCATTAAGAATCATCTGGTTGAGTTGATCAACCTCTTTATACAATTTACTTTCCATCTGTTCATAATAGGATACACTTTTAACAAGTAATTCCAGTCCCCACTTGTCAAACATGGTAGTAAATTCATGAATAATTTCCTTATTATAATAATACCAAAAGGAAATTTAAAAATTCTTAAACCCTGTGGTACAATTTTCTTGTTAATACATTCATTCAAATAACATTTCAATTTGACACATTTTATACTTAAAAAGTCTTTTTTCAAAACTGTAAACCATTTCTTTCAAGGATTTAAAACTATTAGAACCACTTTCTTTTCCATTGTAAACAGTTTTGGTAGCACCAGTTGTATTGGAAAAGGAATAGTGTTTCCAAACCATCACACCATATTGCTCTTTACGCTTGTCAAAACAAGCATTACTTCTGCCCCTGTTAATATTAGAACAAAAAACAGACAAACCAGGGTTTTGTTCATAAAAAAGTTCCTTCTCTACCATTAGAAGGAGAATTTCTCCCAAAGTTGCAACTGGCCTGTGCATGGTTTATATTTAAACAAGACATACCTCGGTTTGTTGTAATGTTCAAACGTTCATTGCAGGATGCCCCATTAGAGCTGGTTCCCGTATTGGAATCGATCCCGCCTTCGAAATGAACCTCATAGTTAGATTTGTTCCTTAATTTGGATAGAGAAGAAGTCGAACTATTTCCAGCTTCACCGTTTTGAATTAAAACAGCTGGAGAGCTCTGTTCCGGCTCACCGTGATGTACTTGGGCCACTGTGATGACCGCACTACATTTATTAAGGTGGAGCATGGAAAATTCAGGGCTGCAAGCAATGTTAGCCCTATGAGGTTTTTTGATGGTCATCCTTAATAGAACCAAGCCTTAGAGGAGAGTGAGAATTTTTCGTATTAGACTGGGAGAGCATCTCAATAAGCCATGTAAGCTCCCCTTTGAGTTCTGCTAAGTATCTCTTGACCGAGAGAAGCTCAGCATTTGATCAACTCAACCAGATGATTCTTATTGATTTACTATTTGACCAATATCAAGATTTATAACAAGATACTAGATAGGGTAGATAAAAAATGTGACAATATTTTTTAACAAAAAGGTCAGAAAGCTGGACAGAGATGTTAAGCAATACAAGTATGATAAGGCATATCCTATTGACAGATTAAATTCCTATGATAAATGGAATGGTGACAATTTCAGTAACATGACCAGTGGTGAATTTGTTTCAGATGTTTTAGATCCTGAAAATATAGGGGAGGAAGAACAGTTTATTGTGGATGAGGTAGATAACCAGCCAGAATACCAGGATTTTCCCCTTCCAAGACGCTCCAAAAGAATAGCAAGTCGCAAGCAAGCGAATTACCCCACCTACAGCAGGGTGGTACAACAACACAGGGGCTCCCCCAGGTGGTAATAGATTCTAGTTCAGATTTACATTTAGATAATATACAACACACTCTGAATGGTTTCCATATCTATAATTATACAGATAGGGAAATTTGCCAGAACATTTTTCCCTTTTTTCTAAGGGATTCAAGTTTGTACCTACAAAAACTCCTGACATAGCTGACACTCTGGTTGATTTACAACTTTATTTAAGGAAATTAAATCTAAAACTAATGTACTCCAAAAATGAAAAAGGAAACAATGGTTACTCTACAAAAAGTCTGAAAAAAAGCAGTACGTACAATCCCCCATTACACCCTCTTATCAGTACATTTGAAAAGGTTATTAAAGGCAACATTTACAAAGTTTGAGGTAACCAAAGAAGAGTATTTTTCAATCTTAGTACTGACGAGAGGAAATTATTACAAAATTTAAGGGATGACAGGACCATACGACTTATGGTACCTGACAAAGGGGGTGGTATTGTCCTATACAATAGTGATGATTACACCAATGTTATGCAGGCCATATTATTTAATGGCACAAATAATTCAACATGCATTAGGAATGAGATACATATTGCTTATCAGAGGATAGATAGTTTTTTATATGAGTATGTTTTAGACCAGAGGATTTCTAAGTCTGATTACGACTTTCTTTTGAATATGCACCCCAAAATTCCAGTCATCTTCGGTATACCAAAAGTACACAAAAATTTACAAAATCCACCTTTTAGGCCGATTGTGACGGCTGCTGGTTCTAAAATTCACAACCTATCTGTTTATGTAGATAGAAAGATTAAACATGTAGTCGAACATTGTCCTCACTTGGTAAAGGATTCTTGGAATTTTCTAGGACAACTTAAAAGTGAACTTTGTTGTGCTGAAGGGTTTCTCCTTACCATTGATGTAATAGATTTGTTTTCCTGTATTCCAAAACAGGAGGGTTTAATTTATTTTGAAGAAACACTTTTTATTTCTTCTAATCTACATCCTGATGAAATTAGTTTAATATGTAAATTAATGGGACTCATTTTGGAAAACAATTATATATATTTTGAGGGTGAATATTTTCAACAGGTCAGAGGTGTGGCAATGGGGGCAGCGTGTGCCCCAACTTATGCCATCCTGGTAATGTTGGGTTGGGAAAAAGAGCATGTGTTTAAAAGCGACTTCTACAGTAACATAATTTTTTATTGTAGATTTTTGGATGATATTTTTATTTTGTGGAAGGGACCCTCTGAGGATATCCCTTTATTCATTCAATATCTCAATCACACCACTAGTTTTTTGAAGTTTACTTTTAATTTTCACCAACAAGAGATGTGCTATCTGGATACAAAAATCATTAAGGACAAAGAAACATTTACATCTAAAATATATCGTAAAAATTACTTACATTTTGAAAGTCACCATCCGTTGTCACAAAAGAAAAAGATTATAAAAGGACAAGCAATCAGGGTAGCCAGAATGACTTCATTGAGGAAAGATGTCCATAGGGAATTTGCCATTCTAAGGGACATGTTTCTTAAGAGAGGCTACCCTGCTGACTTCATTGATGCTATACTTAATGAAGTTTTAAAAGGTTGGGGTAGTAAATATACCCCACTATTGGGTAGGGGTTTGAATAGTTTACACATTGCAGGGGAAACTGATGAGAATGTGAAGAAAGTTAATTTTGAACAGACATGTATCATACAATATAGTCCTTTATACAAACAGATTAAGGAAATTATATATAAGAACTGGAGTATATTTAAGATAGATAATGACATTTTTCAAGTGTTAGGGGAAAAACCTGTATTTACTACTAAAATTGGCCCTAATCTCAAAAGGATTTTAGGAAACAAACGTCAAAATCTAAGTAATAAAGAAAAAAACAAATGGTTACAGACCCTGTGGTAGGTGCAGTTATTGTTCTTATATTTTACAAGACAATTTAATTTCTTTGGATAATAAAAATAGAAGCACAATTTACTTAAAAAGAGGTAGCTGTTTATCCAGTAAGCTGGTATATATTGCCAGATGTAACACCTGTACTTCTTATTACATTGGGAAGACTGAGAGGTTGTTTAAAACCAGGATATACGAGCATTTGTATGATATAAAAAACAAAAGGGAAACCAATGCTTTGTACAAACACAGTACACAATGTGATGGTTATACAGGTTTTAAATTTGCTATATTAGACCTGATAAACATAGATGCTGGGGCGGGGGGGGATTGGCAGAATGCTTTAAATAAAAAAGAACTTTTATGGCAACTGAGGCTAGCAGCAAACTTTCCCCCTGGCTTGAATGATCGTTTAAGTCTGTTAGCAATACTCAAAGAAAAGGCAGAACATATTTAAATGTTTATTGGAACAGTTATGTTTAATGTTAAGTGTTTCAAGACTGTATTACAATGGTTTTTATATGGTGGTATATTTTGTCACTGAAGAAATGTAACTGATCTTTGAAAAAAAAATTTTTTATAAGTCTATTTTTAATGATGAATGCTTTATACACTAATTGTTTTAACAAAATGTTTTATTATTGGGGTATGACTCAGCCAATCATAGACTAGTTTATGTTATATAAACACTTTACATTCATTTTTTAAGGTTATTCTGATGAAGTCAACTGGACTGATGAAAGCGCTTAATTTCTGTGGATTTTTGTGTCAATAAACTGTGGTTTGGGGACTCGCAAGAACAGTGCTTTTTTCTTGGTTTATTTGTGATATTCCGTGCCTCTAGTTGACCCCTCATTAGTTAAGTCAAACTGCAAACTGATTACCTCTACCCTTAGAACATTGACCCCTATAGTAACCAACACTACCTTCTTTAAAGACTTCCAAAAGGCAAACATGTTATAACTTTATGACGAAATTTCAGAATTCACTCATGTTAACCCCATGGTGGAAAAGGGATATGCAGCCACCTATGCCGCGAGGACTTGTCTGCTCATTTAGATAAATTCATTGATGCAGCAGTCCCTACCAGAGCCAAATACAGTGCCAAATTCAAAAACAAACCACCCTAGTGATCAGTAGACATTAACAAATGATAAAACAGAAGGGGCATACAGCTTAGATTACCTTGTAAGGCCAGAACCTCCCACCACAAAGAGAATATAAAATGCCTCACCAATAAATAAATAAATAAATGCAGATGTAAAGTTCAGCAAAGCATCCCATAGACGTAGGCTAGGATAAGTATGATTGTAAGTTCTTTCTTAGCTCTGTTAAAAAATAAAGAAGTGATTCATATCGCCACTTTGATATTATCTATGATGGAATAGAACTTCTCATTCCAATCCTATAAAGACATTGCCTAGATACATTTATTACAATTTTCTACACCAAAACTATGATCCCCACTCCAAACATCCCTACGTCACTTTCTCCCCCACCATCTCAAAAGATCATATCCTTCAAGCACTCTCCAATGAGTCCTAACAATATACCACACTTTCAATCAAGTAGTGTCAAGTAGGCTGCTGCTGGCCATCATCTTAAGTTCTTCAGCCTAAGCCTTGCCACAGGATATGTTCTTGAGCCATGGTACACTGTGGTGGTGATGCCCCTCAAAAAGGGTGGCCACCAGACCCATTAACCTAGTGTTGTCTGTATCCATGTGTGACACTCCCTCTCTGGGCTAGTAATCAAGGAGCCTGAATCCTCATCACAGACACTGACAAAAATGGATATACCCGGTATTTCCAGATGCAGCTCTCTGCATCAAGCACAATTTCCCTTAAGAGTGCACAGGGAACACACTGAGCCTGGGGTCTGGATTTCTCTGTCTGTCTCTCCCCAGGTCCCCAGTAAGGCTCTCCACTGGCACAGCTGCAGAGTTATCCTCTACCACTCTCTCTGTGAAACTAGTGCTTCGTGTACCTGCTCCAAGTAGGTGACACACACACTCTTTGAGATTTGATTTGCACACATACACACACACACACACATACATGCACATACAAACACACACACACACACACACACACACACACACACACACACACACACACACACACACACACACACACACCTGGGAAGGGCTGGCACAGGTTTACTAGCTATACCCTCTTCTGCCCAGACTATAAGTTAGTTACTGCCACTAGACACTCCCAAGCAAGCTACTCTAAGGCTCTTACAAGGGTACCCAATTACACTGAGTGAAATTAATATTAATATGAATGGTAGTTTGACCAGTGCAGTAAGGCTTTCAGGAGTGGTCACAGAGTCACCAAACAGATATGAGTACTCTTAAAGGTTAAAATATTCTCTAAATGACCAGCCACAGTGAAAAGTTGAAATATATTTAATAATAAAAGGACATGAAAATACTAAATATCCATTTAAATAAACATCAGAGTTTCGTTCACAGGAACTATTAAAAATAACTCAGGTGGACAGGTTCACACAGTTAAAGGAAAATAAAAACAATGCTTAACAAATCTCACTATGTTTTCCTGACTGCTCTCAAGAGTTACTATTCCCTGGTCACTTACTAGAGCATGGTAAGATGAAGTAGGTGAGTGATCCTTCTGTGCCAAGTTTCCAAAACAGAGGACCATGAGACTTCAGTCTCAACTAGTACTAAACATTATTTTAGTAATCAATTCCAGAGTGACATCACATACATCTGGTCAACTGACTTCTGTTTCCCATGCAACCCCCCCATTGCTAGAAGCTGCCAGGATTTAGCACCTATATATCAGTAATACACACACACACACACACACACACACACACACACACACACACACACACACACACACACAGCTTTGCTAAGATCTGCTGCAGCTCCTGCAAGTAAAAAAACATAAAACACCTTCACTCTTCCTACAGGAGCTAATAAACTTTACTTCTTACAGACATTGTGTCTCTGGCTTCATTCAAAACTGTGAGATTCACAAGCTGAAAAAGCAACAAGACTACAAACTGAAGTAAAAGCCACAAAAGTTCAGCAGCTTTCAAACCCCAGTCTGTTCAGAACAACAAGATGCAAATCTCCAAAAAATGCTGTGTAATGGATAGGACCATTAAAAAAACCTCTTTACTAAAACTTATTTAAAATAAGATAGCGCTTTCGTTTGTTTTCACCACAAAACTTCATCAGATAAATCCAAGGAAGCAGGCCTAAAAATGTATGTAAGACATCACTCCTCAGCAGCCAAAACTGAGCCCCCCTCCCCTTAAAGGGAAACTTGCATTATTTTCTTAAAGCATTTAATTATAACAGACTGGAAATTGAGATACATTCATTGGCAGCTGGCTTGAAGCTGCCAAAAACTTCCCTTCTTTCTAGAAATAAGTGCCATTTGCCTCATCTAGCCCCTTGGTGGATCTGTTCAACAGCTATATAATAAAAGTAATGGTCATGAAATTCTGTTACATGTCTAGCCAGGACATTCATAATTTTGCCTCTTTGTATACATAAAGATGTTCCTATATCCTTTCTTTTAAGGCATGTTCAGTCTTTCAAATATAAAATGATGGACATACATGACAGAGTGCAGCATAGACCATACCTTTGCTGTTACAAACAAATTTTCCTATAAACATGTTGTTTTTCTTATTCAAAAAGAGTCATCAACTTGGATCCACTTTTGCCCACATTTGGTCATTCTACAAACGTTACAGGTTGCACTGATATTAAGCATTGTACCTTGTAACATCCTCTTTATGTTCTTCCCTCTTCTGAAAACCACCAAAGGACACTCTGGAATTAGTTGTAAAAGTTCCCTGTTTTATTTAAATAAATCTCAATTCTTCTTAAGTATCCATAATATAGTCTAGTGGCCTTGGTGAAAGTCAGTAAGGAAGGCACTCCCCAGAGTATTGATTCCATTGTTATCTTCTTTGCCAGTTTCAATTATAACAGCACCATAAATTCTTGGCCCTACTTCCTTGGATTTATCTGATGAACCTTTGTGGTGAAAGTAAACAAAAGCACTTATTTTATATAACTTTTATTAAATAGGTTTTTTAACGGTTCTTTCCATTACACACCATTTTCTGGTGATTTGCATCTTGTTGTTCTGAACAGACCAAGGTTTATAAGCCATTGAACTTTGGTGGCTTTCACTTCAGTTTGTAGTTTTGTTGCTTTTTCAGCTTGTGAACTTTGTTTTCTATGGCCTCAGATGCACAAATGGCTTCACAGCCCTTATTTTCACAAGTGGAGTTTCAGGAAGTAACACAGACTGTTGGTAACTTAACTAGCTGACACAAAAAGTTGATTTTCTTCTCTCACTTCCCTATGCTCGAACTGTGGATAATGAGGCAGCTTGTGGCGGGGGAGGGAACCAGGTAAACACAGCAAATCCTGTGAATCACAGCTCAGCATACCTCTCAACCGTACCGAATTCCTTGGAATTCCACGGTTTTGAGGTTAAAATAATGGGGTGCCATGAATTCACGAGTGGCCTCTTTAAATCATGATTTTTTTTTTACAATTTTTTTTAGATGATGCTGGCATCATCAATGTGCAGGGTACACTTGATGACATCAGCATTGTAAGACCGTGCCTGACCCTGGGCCCTCACTGCCTGTAAGAAAGCTTTTAAAAAAAACAAAAGTTGTTTATGGCTGCAGCTAATGAAAGAAGGCTTTGCGTCTGACAAGTCGACATCAGTATTGATTTGTAGGAGTGGAGAGCTGAGATTGGTTACAGCAGCAGTACCCCTATTTTCAAATTGTTCATTCATTTACCGGCATCATGTTCTGCCTTAGTTTCCATGAAGATAAGGCATAAACGCAGAAATTACTTTAAGAAGTCCAGGATTACCGCTCCATAATTACCAAAATGAAAGAGCCTACTCGCTGACTGGCCAATTTTGTAAGGATGGAGAAATGGATCTAATTACCTTAAGGGCCTTAATTTCCATACGCAAATGTTCCAGGTAATGGGGTGAGGGGGTGCTATTACTATAAAAAATGCATTTTCTTAATTTAAGTGACTGTGACCTTTTTCTTTTGAAACTGCAGTTTGTCCAAAGCTTATTTACAGTAAACTCTCAGTTAACCGGCACCCATGAGGATTGGTAGATGCCGGATAACTGTAGTTTCTGGTTGCTTGAGAGCTACTATTAAAAATAGGCCTGACTAATACTGTACTCTATACTATTTGTTTGGTTTGACTTGTTCTCAGGTTGGTATGTTTCTGTAGGGGGGGGGGGCAACAAGTGCAACATATGAAAATTGTACTGTATTTCTTCAATATTTTTTTTCCGTTTGCTTGATAGTGCCAGTTACTTGAGTTCCAGTTAACTGTTTACTGTATTCTTTCTTGTTTTAAAACACGGGTCATGGAATGTACACCAGAATGAGCCAACTGCATTTAGTTGGGATACTGCACTTGTCTTCAGGTTGTTTTACTTTCAGATTTTAATGTCAAAAACACTTAAGAGCTTTTGTCCTTAAATTCAAGACTTCTTCTGAAGTCCTGAATTTAAGGACAAAAGCTCTTAAGTTTTTTTGACATTAAAGTTTAAAGTTTTAACATTGTTTTAACTCCCATGGTTTCCTTATTCCATTTTCTTGGCTTGGCTTTTGTGTTTTTTTGTGGGTTTATTGGTTTTTAGGCATTGGCCTTTTTTGTTTACTTGGATTCTTACTTTCAGATTTACAATGAGTAACTCGTTACCAGAGAAATTAATGTTGCTGCCTTACTAGGCTTGGTTCTGTGGTTGGAATCCTGGCTAGTGTGCTTTGTTTGTTGGGTATGGGTATATAGGTTGTATGGGTGGGTGCACTATTGTTCAACAGCATTGTCATTTGTTTGTCTGTCTTAGTTCGCTGCAAGGAAGCAGCTTGTGTAGGATTAATCTACCTGCATTATTTTTAATTTAATGGTATAAAATGCACCTTTAGTTCATTATTTCATTCAGCAATACATCACTGATTTGCTATATGCTTCTCCGCAAACGAAAATGCATTATCATGCCTCTGCATTGGTCTGTTTTTATCTTAACTGACTTTTCAATATTGTTTATCTGCCGGTTGATGCTATAACTTTAAAACATTCTATGTCTAACTGTGTGTTTGGTGAGCTGATATATTTCCATCCTGACCAAGACTTGCTCCAGAAGCTACTAGACATCATTCTTTTACTAGGAATGGGGCTGCCGCTGCATGCTAACTGGACTGGGACTGTGGCGAGTTTTGTTGAGAAGCTTTTTTAGATGAGGAGTAGTTCTGCTTTGAATGTCTGTAGTTTTCAGTCTTGCCACTTTATAGTAATGTGGTTTGTGATTTTTTTCTTTCCTTAAACTTTCTCTTAAAAGGGATAAAATGAGGCATAAATACTTCACTAATTGATCCACCCATGCCTTTTTAGTGCTGTACCCATTCCATGTTTTTCATTGTCCAGTACCTGCTCCTGTAAACTCTGTTGTTAGAATAACAGATTTTGCATTACTATGTATTTTCTGAGGGGATATGAAGTCTAAAATTCAAATGTCTGCCATTATTTATTATTATTTAGTAACTTCAAACTTCGTGTCGATATCCCACAATTCCATTATAGTGGGCAGGGTTGCATGAATATGTATGCAAATTGTATGTTAAGCAGTGTCCCAATTTTTGATTAACTGTACCTACTTTTCATGGGCCTTTGTCTAGATTTTTGATGTTTCCAGGTTGAGAGATATGTAGCTCAGTACAGAACCTGGTAAGCAATAAAGTCTCTCTTAATTTAGTGCAAGCTGCAACAGAGTTTAGACATGAAAATAGTAGTAATTTATATAGAAATGTTCGTAAACTGAATGAATGGGTTTCAAAGGAAACATGCCTTTTTCTAATGTCAGTAAAGCACCTGACAACTTGTGCAGCAAACTGGAAGAATTAGATTACAAGCTTTTTAAACTGAGACAATTACATATAGAAAATGTCTACTTCTTGGAAGCTATACGTACAAATGAGGTCCCGAAAGGGCTTTGTATTTCAAGATACTCTACTGGGTTAATCAAAGATTCGGCCTTACATCTAGATTTATTATTCATGTTTGACCGCCATGGATGAGAATACATGAAACTACTAGTAAAATATAACAGCAGGACTATTGAGCAGCTGACAGCTGAAACCAACTTATTGGAAGAAAATGTTTTAAAAGATAGTGACTACACCCACTATCAATATGAACATTCCAGGATATTTTCTAGCATTGACAATTGAATAGAACAGGTTAAAAAACAAAAAATAAAAAAGATTGAAAGGGACTGTAAAACATACAGGAACAGAATGGCCTACCCTGATCCACCTACATCTCAAATCTGGGGCAATAAAGAGTTTGGAGGAAAGGATTCTCCCCTCATAGCAATTTTGATGAAATAGCCAATGGGAATGATGAAGAGGAGACTGATATCACCAACAATTCCACTTAAAAGGGGTATCATTCTAAGCCCATGGATTTTCTGCCACTCAGGTGATCAGAAAGGTTGAAACAACAACAGAGGCAGGGGTACAATCAATAGAAGAAAAGGGAACAACTTCACTCACCCCTCGGAACCAATGGGAGAGTAACTTCAACCACACCAGGGATCCAGAACTTGCCAGAATTGCTCATGGACATACCAAAGAAGGCAGCATCAGATGTATGTTCTTTCTAAAAATCCTGCTAGCAGTCACCAAATAACTTTTACAAGGAATGGTAAGCTATTACATGAAAGTGGACAATTCTCTTTAGTACCTTGCCACATGAGTTCAAGGAGACAGATGGGTATACATTTTGATCATTTTGACTTTGAAAAGAGAGACTGCATGCACTCCTATCCACATGGCTGGAACTGAAGCATTTGTGACAGGCCGTTTAATAGACAGGTGATTACAGAGATGACCATTTTAATATATTTTGATGGGAGGCCATCAGCCCCTGTGACTACATTATCCTTGCACTTTAGAAGATTTTGTTAATCTTCATAACTGACAGTGTAGTGTCACCATACCTATGGTGGCTGCAGCAGTCATAAAGTAGCCCTACAACTCTATCAATAGGTCTGTGTGCTGTTTCTATATGCCATAGTAGTAAGTAGGTATTGCAGGCCATTCCAGATGTCATAACATATGCCATGCAGTACTGTAATCATCTCCAAAATGGAGTGGGCTGCATTTGCCAATGCCTGGATCACTGAAATGTACATCGGATGGTATGTGTTCAGCATGATACCTAGGTTAGCTAATGAGCAGGAGTCACAGCAATGATGTCCACCAGTAAATCACTCCCTTAAACTTTTTATATGCTCCACAGTGTTACTACTGCCCACTATTGTCGCATGTGCAGGTGATGACTGAGCACCCTGCATTGGGCTACTTTTAATAACATGTCCCTTCATCAAAAGTGGGGAGGCATAAGAGGTATCCTCAGCCTCCACAGGTGCTTCATTGGATGAGGGTGGTAGCATGACCCCCAATGCTGATGATTGACACCGTGTGTCTGAGTGTGCCATGAGGATGCCAATATCAATGTCCAGCACTGATGCTTCACTGACATCAGACATGTCCAGTCCTTCTGTGCCTGACCCCATGAATGTAGCACCTGTACAGGCAGACAGAGAAACCTCCATGTGCATAAATGAAATTATATATGAAAAACCCACACCCCATTCCTATCTCAATATTACGTGTAAAAATTATACACAGAATGAATAGGTGTGTACCTTGTGGCACAGGAAGTGGTGATAACATCCATGACACACAAACAGGAGAAATAAGACAAGGTTTACCATCTGCAAACTCATAATACTGGTGTGCCACCATACATTGATAGTAGCATATGGTCATATCAGCCTGGTGGATTCCTCACAGAGGAACATGGTGTCCTGACAGTCCATCTTCCACATCCAGGCCTTCTCCAGGTATTAGTATTCTCTCATTGTCCCCATTAGAGCTCTTTGTGATGGCGTTCCTCCACCTGTGCCCATTCTCTCCATTAGAATGGCCTGAACTTTTATTTAGGCCTTATGCAATATGTCATTGACCTACAGCAGACCAGTTTTTCTGTTCTGTTGTGCCCACTGATACATACACAGCCATCGCCAATACCTAGTGCATGCACATGCATGCGTGCACACACACACACACACACACACACACACACACACACACACACACTTGAAGGCCTTGATAATGCATAGGTCAAGTAATACACCCTGGTTCTGTGATGAACTTTCCCAGTCACTGTCACTGACTTAGTGAATTTGTAATACCAAACACAGGAATAAACAACTAGTACAACACTGACAAGACCACCAACCTAATCCAGACTATCCAATTTAAGTCCAAAAGGAAGCTAAAACACAGTCCACTGTAACGAAAAAGCAGCAATACATAAACAATGTACTATTCCTCACATTTTTGTCTGAAAATACTTCTTCAAATGTAAATTACTTATTAAGGACCTTCCCTTCATTTATATACCATCCTTAATTAACAAACCACCAACAGAGTACAAAAATCAATTAAAAACGATTTGAAACAAAGATCCTTATAAATAAACTTTTATCCCTATATAAGAACTGAATTCTGCAAATCTTCCTATATTTTGCCTTAAAAATTATTTATTTTTAAAAAAACGTAAAATACAAATACAATATCAAAATATATAAAATTATAAATTTCATTGCTGTTCATTGTATAGCTCAAAAATAGGGCTTTAGTATCATCTACTGTTGTTTTGTAAAAATGCACCAAATACAAATGCTTTTTAAATACATCAAATATGTAATTTCTGTAAAACTCTGAAAAACTTTTCTGACAACCTTGCAGCCCTCAACTTCAAAACTGGGGCAAAGGAAACAATCCCCGGGATTCATTAAGCTTGCGTCATGCGCCGGAGTAGCGTCAGTGATCTAGTGCCAAATATGGCCGTCGAGTGATTCAGATAAGAGCTGTTTCCACATGCACTACCAGCGTATGCCAGAGCTGCACAGCTCCCAGTGCATGTATGCCAATTACCCCATACGCAGCAGTGTAACATGCAAATGAAGGTATATAGCAATTCATGACGTTGTGCAGGCGTAGCGTAAGCATGTAGAAATGTAAACCAAAAAAAATGGTTTACATGTTGTCAAACATAAAATCGGAGCCATGAAAGTGGACCAAACGTACGTGTTATAATGTTAATGTATGCCAATGGCTAAATATATAGCCAATGGCATTAAACAACATGCACAACATATAAAGAATAACATTTAATTTCATGGCCACACCAAAGCAAAGTAAAACCGCAGTGCATTGGTGCACAAACGGGATCATAATGAAAATATATTTAGATGTCATAAAACTGTAATGTAACGCAATTCATGATATTCCCGTAGTAGTCAATGGCACGTATGCTACACCACAACCACAGTGCAAGGGTTGCTAAGGGTCTATGACAGTGTTCCGTGCAGTAACTAGGAATTAGCAGTCAATGCCATGCAAATGAGTCAAATAATACTGAATCACAAACATCCCTCTGGCGTAAGGATGTACCACACGGCATATCGTTGCAACACCAAGGAGTGGCCTGGAGGTAAACATGACATCAAGAGAGGGGTGCGCCACCATATCTGTAAGCACATTGGATCATTGCTAATCCATGTTGGGTGTTGCTAAGCAAAGCCGCAGAATAGGGGTGTGGAAGTAGCCATAGCTTTGCTTAGCTGAGAGCACACAAGGGAACTGAAAGTTCATGTGAACATGGATGAAAACGCACACGAAACCCGATAAATGGATGTGCACGGCGCGCACCACAGCTGAAACAGGAAGGATACGGCAAGGCAATAATGAAATGCTGCAGCATGGTAATTGGAGTACAAATGAGTAATTAACACCTAGAAACTTACAGTGGGCCATAGACAACAGCTAACAATGCTGTTAGCAGCTACCTGCAGAACAGGAAAGGGGAGGTGTTGTACAGCAAAGAAAAGATAACTGTCACATCAGAACAAAGCAAACTTGCTGTAGATCAGCTACATAACACATTTCCCAACACAATCCTGGGTTGTGGAAGCACAAAACAAGAAAGGTGGCAGCTGGATGCATCCTTGACAATGGGAGGTGAATCGGGTTGAAAATAGAAGTAAAGGGCAATAAATGAATCATGGCAGTCAAGCGTAAGTCAACACCAAAGGCCCCACAATAGCAGTACCTGCTGTAAAACCAATAATTAAGATACCCCACAGCTAGAATAGCACAAACACACCCAATTACACCAGCATCATCCATTGCACAATAGTATAAGGTGTGAAAGCCTCACACACACACTTGTGTATTCCCAGACACTCTGCATCATTGGTGTATACAGATGGGGAATTTTTAATATGTATATGTTAGGGGCTGCCATAGCTTTGATGCACCAGCATGTGTTGGTCACTGACGGTGGTGTGGAGGATGATGCTGACAATCATCTCAGGCACCAGAGGAGGAGACGAGTGTTCAGACCCAGGGTAACCTACCAGGGGCTACATGATCTGGAGATAGTAGACCATTCAGGGTGGACAGGGACATCATACAGCAACTTGTTGAGCTGTGCCAGCCATGCCTCAGAGCCAGAAGTAACAGAGGGGAACCCATCCCAGTGGACACGAAGGTATGTGGGGATCTCACAGGCATCAGCATCCAGGATACTCCATCAGTTCCTGGATGCCATGTTACCACATGCCAATAAGCACATATACTTCCCCCGAATGCAGGAGGAGTTGGCCAACAATATGTGTCTCTTCCACCATGTGGCGGACTACCCGGAGGTACTGGGTGCAATAGACTGCACGCACATACACATCAAGTCACCACCCAGTGAGCAGGGTAGGTGCTACATAAACCACAAGGGATTCTCCTCCATCAACTGCCAGGTCGTGTGCAATGCCCAGGGCATTATCATGGATGTGTGTGCTGGCAGTCTTGGAAGCTATCACAACTCTCACATCTGGCATGCCTCACAGCTGTATCAGGTATTTGCCAGTTGGGACATCCCATATGGCCACCTGGTGGGGGATGATGGCTATGCACTGGAACCGTGGATGATGACACCCATCAGAAATGCATGCACAGCCACACAAGAACGCCATAATGAGGCACACGCAGAAACCAGAATCTTCATAGAGCACGTGTTTGGGATGCTGAAATCATGGTTCCATTGCTTGGGCATATCTGATGGAGCCTTGCAGTACTCTCCAGGAACGTGTGCCCACATCTTCATAGTATGTGCCATGCTACACAATATGATCCTGCGGAAACAGCTGTAGCAGGGACAGAATGGTGAAGGCCCTCATAGCCCACCACCATTGCCAAGGGACCCACAGGCACGGGGGGGGTCAAACCATGAACACGCTGTGCTAGCCCCAGTAGGCAGACAGAGGCATGCCCAGTATGCCCATGCCTTGGCAAAGAGAGAACATATAGCACACACACTGACAGTGTAGGCACTCATGGACTGACTCCCTTCTCCACCAGCACACACAGCAAACATGGATGGCACACACACATGACCACCTATAAATTGTCATGTATAGGTGGTCTACTGTGTGCATCCTACATATATAGCCCTCAACTATTGTACACACAACTGCCATTGGCACAAGGTAAGTCAATACCTGAACAGTATATTAAGCTATCAGCATGTGTCCATACTGTATGTACAGGTTCATAGATACATAGGTAGGTACATGCCCAACCGCTGAGGCCACTCATAAGCATAGGCAAAACGTGTCTGCTGGCGCCACCCCATTGATCAACTAACTGTCCTCTGTGGAGCAGAACCACTTTCAGGATCCCCGGGGTGTAGCTACTGTTCACCACTCACTCTGCAAGGATTCTCCACAGTGTTAGTGAAGGGTTTTGTATAATGTAATCAGGGATGTGTTTCCAAATAATGGGGGAGTATCCCTGACAGGAATCTTCGCAGATGTGTACATGTTACATAGTATACCTTAAACACAGCTTGCATATATAGGTAGTTCTCCGCAGAATAATAAACATGTGGAACACACAACCGCTGAAATATGCGTCCATCACCCTTGCACTACCAGTGCCTGCTCTGAGAGGTAAGATATCACTGCCAGGATTAGAACACGCAACCATGTACACATTCATCACAATAACATACCACTAAGCTACCTGAGATGTGCCAATGGCAGTTGTGAATACTGACAGGATAAAACACAAAAGGTAGGAATGTGTTGAAATAGGACAAACTGGCATGCACACAAGGAAAAGTGTATGTTTTTTATATATATATATATATATATATATATATATATATATTATATATATATATATATATATATATATATATATATATATATATATATATATATATATGTGTAGATATATAGATAGGTTAACAACATCTACATAACCATGGAGGTACATATAAATGGGATACCTACCACATACCGACTGCTTTACATACAGAAGCACGTAATCCCGAGGCTTAAGGTCCGAAAGAACACAGTAACGAAACACCAGATGCGCGAGTTGGTGTTGCGGTTTGGGTAGGTTACTGTGTGTATGTGTGTTTCTTAGGGCTGTAGTTTGTGTAAGTGTGTGGTCTGTGTGTGGTGTGTGTTGTTGGGGGACTGTAATGTGTGGTTGTGTGTTAGCTTTGTGCGTCTGTTTGCATGACCTAGGATGTAGAATATTAAAGTAGGGGGTAGTGTGTGGGGTGCAGACACCTATATGGGGTGTGTAGGTGGGCTTGGCCATCTGCTCATACGTAGTGTAGTATGGTTTGTTTGGATGTGCTGGGTAGCAGTGTATCTGTGTGCGCATGTGTTTGTTCCATTTTCGTGTTACCTTCACAAGTTACTGTCGATGTCGGTATTGTGGGGGTATGGGAGTCTGTTCCCGGGACTGTGTGCATCGGAACACTGTGGTTTCAGGATTCCGTAGGTCTCCCATATACAGCGGTTGACGTGTTCACATATGTGTATAATATAGACCATAGCAATCACACATTCCGCCACTACCAACCTTTATGAACAAAGGATATGGAGAGTATATGCCTATACACCATTACAAATATGTGCTGTGGACATGAGCCACTGACAGTGTTACCACCTGTTCCACTTTGCGAGGGACACTCCCTCTTTGGGTGGTTGTGTCCTGACCAAATATATTAAACATGGCAAATGTCCTGGGATTGTAGGGCATAATTATGTCCCATATGTACTGTAATAGTTGCATACAATAGTTATTTCTGTATCTAAAGTACCTACATGGTACAGGAAACAGGATAAGCTACTAAACTGCTACAAGAATAAGCTTATAATTAGGCAAGAAAGGAAAGTCCTATCCCTTTTACTGACTGTGGGTTCATGTCGGCCTGTAAAATCAGATGTGTGTCCCGAAAAGGACCCACTATGGACATATAAAAAGGTAGCAACCCTAGCCAAAGAGGGTCAGTCACCAACACAGCTACGATGACTGCAAATACCTATGACAGAAATACACAGCTATCCTGTAGCAACACGTTATTACATTCAGATGTATTACCGAAGGGATTCAAGGACTAACATCACCTGCATGCTATACAGGAACCACATAACAGTGCCTTACTGAATCAGCCTGCAAATACCATTGTATTAGTCCATAAAAGGATAGGTGTTCAAATAGGGAAGGAACCCTCACGCACATAGTGATTATGTATAAAAACAGTTCCTACACACCTGCATTTGCTAAGCACACCCACCAGCATCACCCCCACACCCATACATATTACAATACAAACTGTAATAACATCACAAATCATTCACACACTGTACAGCATCTGCAGAAGCCTTAAACTACCTTGTCAGAGACACACTAACATGGCCCTAAGTGAAATAGCAGTTGTTATACAATGGAACAGCTGCTGATGTAATAGGGTTTGTTTGCACTAATCCTGTTTCAAAGGGTTGTGCGTTCACCGGATGTGTTAGCAATTAGTGAGTAACAGCACAGTATGCTACACTTGTACACCAAATCAAGGATGTCTGGTGAGCACACTGTACACCACATAACAGTTCATGCATAGCTGTATGGCCTTGAGCTGGCCAAACATCCTTACCAGACTTAAACATCTGCAGAAGTATCAGGTACAGACAAACCCTGCATAAGTAGCACTGTTCCAAAATATAAAATCTGCACTCACATGTAGAACTAAATCGTCTAGCCATTACACGCAGTCCATGGGAGTCATTAAGCTAATATAGCTGTTGAAATATATCACTATAACACATCTAGGCCATCTCCCTCGAAAGTAAGGCAAACGGCCAATGCCCAAAAGGAGTACTCACTTATACACCACTGCTGCCATGGTATCGGCTAATGGAGTAGCTGCACAGCTGATGTGCATCCAATTAACTACTTTGGAACAGCAATTAGTGGACAGGATACCACATGTTACCAATATGTAACTAGAAAAGGATGTGTTATCATACATTCAAACTATCCGTATATACCAGCGGAACATTACAAATAACATTGAAACACAAACCGAAAAGGATTGAATCAACTGTTAACGATATGTCGGGTTACTAATAAGGTGTGTAGAACAGTCAGTATGTCTGTGTATGTAGTACTATTCTGTAGTATTTAAAGTGCACGCAATCCATATAGTGGAAACAGTTATCTTGTAGTGATGTATTGTTGACCATAGTCATGCTTGTAGTATTTGTGTGTACTGCTGTAGGTCACAAGGCAAACACTGCATACACCACAAGGGATGCTATATAAGGGCTTTGAACAGAAATACTACTCACCAGCTGACGCCAGTGGCAGGGTTGGTCCAACAAGTATGTGCTATAACAGGGGATAGTATATGTTGATATATTGTAACTGTAGCCATATGTATGGGTCTAATACAGAGAATAACATGTGGAAGGTTGGGCCAATGTGCAAGTATGTTTTGCATTGTGGGATATTGTGCCAATAACTGTGTGATGTAGAGTATTGTAGGCAGATATGTATTACAAGCTACATAGCATTACTGTAATGGTAGGCAAACATTAGTTATGTCAATTGGCATTTACAATACACAATAACAGGATACATATGTCTTTTAGTGAGCCGATAGTTTATTAGCATGATAGCAAAGTAAAATGTAAGAGCTATTTAACTATCCATGCACATAAGACATGTAATATGTGCAAAGGTATGTACTAGGCTGTCTTACCAAGGGTATCTCTAAGCCTAGCTAGCATGTGTTGTCTTTTGCCACCCCCATAGGTTGGTTCCCTGTGCCCCTGAATGGCAGAGCCAATTGTGCCTCTATCCAGCAGAGCCACTGCAGTGATCCCCAGGTACATGTCTGTCTCCCATCTGCACGTCAAGGTTTTCCTTGAAGAGTGCTTGTGAGGGGCCCTGCCTGATTTACATTGGAATCATGTTCCAAAGCATAGGAAGTGTCTGGGTCAGGAATCTATCCATTCAGCACATCCTACTCATTGTTGTGGTTAGGTGTATATCCCTAGAACATGTGGCTCTCAGGGGCTTCTGTTTAGGTTGAGCATATCCAGCAATACAGGGTTGGACATGGGCCTTGTATGTCAAGCAGAGATCACCTGTGAGTATGCGGTATGCAACTGAGTACAGCTGGAATTTCGTAGGTTGGGCTGCATAGGTCATCTGTTTGACGTCAGTAATCCTCTTGGTGTGGCACTGGTGTGGTCTTCCAAGCTGTTGCAGTTGTCTTGTAAGGTATATCCCAAATGGGGTGTTGTATCCTTTAATGGGTCTGATATGACATATGTAGAGTCACAATGGCCCCCCTGATCTGGATGCTAACCCATTAGAGATTAGGGAGCCATGTAGAAGGATATTCTAACCACCTTGTCATTATGGGTATCGAAGGAGAGATTGCTATCTACTGGTGTTTCCGGATCCTGTATTACCTTTTTTGTATGTAGGGGACTAGCACCTATGTGGTAGTCTGTGGGTAATTAGGTATATCCAAAGGGGATGACTATGCACTTTTAGGCATTCAGCTTGATGCCATGATATTAACACCAGGTATCCATCTAAGTGCGACCCTTCCAGAGGTTGTCTGTAACAGCTGAGGAAACAATTATGTCGCCTAGTTTGCATTCATCTGCAAACCTTTTCAGCCAAAGCCTCCTGTGCTTGTCTGTACATCAGAGAAGTATATACTGAACATGAGGGGTCCTAGAACTGAGCCCTGGGGGACAGCAGTTGTAACTGGTATACAGTCGGACATAGGGTATGCAACTCCTACTGTGTGTGTTCTGTCCATGAGCCACTTTGCAAACCATCACATGACATAGGGGTTAATGTTCAGGCAGATGGGTATGTTGATAATACCAGAAGGAGGAATGGTGTTGAAAGCCTATGAGAGATCTAGGTAGGCTGTGTGGACCTCCTTAACCTCATCTAATGCCTTGGTAACTGTCTCTAAGAAGCACATCAGGTTTAGGAGGCATGGTCTGGCCTTACCAATGCCAAACAGGGAGGGGTCAAAGGTTGGGAGGTACCCAATGTCTCTGTGACACTGATCCATGATGTGCACCATAGCCTTGCAGACCAGGCTAGTCAGGCCTATAGGGAAATAGGTCCCGTGGTCCATTGTGGCACCACCTTTGTTGAGTAGGATAACTGTTGCTGTGCACCATTCAGGGGGCACTATGCCCAATGTGAGGCTATTATTGAACATGGTGCATAGGTGAGGAGACAGTACAATCCAAAGTTCATGTAAAATGCAGCCTGGGATGTTGTCCGGTCCCATGGATGCTGTGATATTGCCTTCAGAGTGTGCAGCTTTGAGAGGGATCTGCCAGGATGTTACCAATATCAATTGTTTCTGTAATGTTCGTGCCTTTGTGCTGTAACTCAGAGCAGATCTGGTTGTTGACATCGAGGCTCTGTGGTTGTTGTTGGTATTAGTTGCATTATAGTTTTTGTAGCTAGCTTTAGAGGATCATATAAGGGATCTCACCTTCTTACTAAGGCTGGCCAGGGATCTCCTCCATGCATGGTATTGTACTCTCATTTCCAACAGTGTCTTCCTCCTGTAGTACAATATGTTTATAGCAGGGGGCCACCAGATTGGTTTAGTTAATTATGAGTATAGCTTCCTGGTTCTGTTTGGGATAGCACAAGCCATGCACTCCTGTAAGTGCTTATAGAGTGCATTTGTGTAGGATTCAACAGTTGTAATAGTACTGTCCATCTGCATGGGTGTCATGACGTCCACCACATCTGCCTTAAGAAGCATGTAGTTGGCCTTGTAGACATATTATACTGTGGTTCGCTTAATGGGGGGGGTAGGTGCGGGATGTGGATATCAACGGTGTTCAGCACATGGTCTGATCTGACCAACGAGAAGTTGGCTTCATGAATGGAGCACCAGTCACTCATGTTGGTAATGACTAGGTCTAGGATATTGTTGCCCCTGGTGGGTGTGTGGATATGTTGAGTCAGGGCATTGGTGTTTATGAATTCCAGAAACAGTTGAGCCAATTGTGTTGGTACATGAGTAGTTTTCCCAGTTAATGGTGAGGTAGATACAGTGTGGCTTATGTGATGTGTGTGGTGTTGTGCGACTGTGTACCTTCTCCACTTGACAGTCAGGGTCAGGCTTGGTTGGAGAGACCTTTACCTCCAGTTTTGCTAGATGAGTGCATCTCTCACAGGTTGTAGTGTTGGGTGGTAGGCAGAGAGGCTTGTCTGTGTACATGAGGCAATGTGTACATTGCCTCAAGATGTCCAGATTCATCAGATAGACAGGTGAGAACACTGGCAGTTGACTCTTGGACATGCCTGAATATAGAACTGCATTCACCTAGATAAGTGAGGAAAGTTAGTACAACAGCTACATTACTCTACGCAAGTGAGAAAAGTATGTACAAAACCTGTTCAGCTTTACCTGTAGGTGATATAGAAGATTGAGTGCTATAGTAATCATTAGCTTACGTACTGTTTACAAGTCCTGAACAAGTGCTTATCATGAATAAGCAATCCAGATAGGGTCTTGGATAATATAAAAACACGGCCCCCTCCCTCCAACAGGTACACAAGCATATATCCATGTACACCACAGGGCCCCTGTACCCACAACTATGCAGGTACAAGCTGCACTCAGTCTGCATAGGACCTGCCCATATCACAGGTTGTATCATACACATATGGCAAAACAAGATGCTCTCTGTGTACACATCATGTAAAACATAGCTCCATGTCAGGTTGTGTACACACTGAATGGTGCACACCAACAGGTATCACAACCCAACAAAGGGGGAGACACCACTGATAATGGGAAGTACTGCACTGCTACCCTGCTGAGTCTGGTCTGGAAGTCCATGAATCTTGCTGACTTAAGTAATGTCAGCAGTACAGATGTAGATGACAGTATGGTTGATGTCACACTGCATATCATAATCTTTCCAGGTCATAGGATATCATCACCCATACTGTGTACCACCTACACTTGGTATACTAGATGTACATTCCTATGTCACAGGAGTGTTTATCACCAGGACTGCAGGCAGAAACAACACTACAGAAGGTGTCTGAATAATACGTGATCATCACACCAGTGGCAGCTACAGTATGTCAGGGTTAATGAATTCTATTCCCCCTCATTGTAGTCCGTACCTCACAGACAAAGAAAAGGCATCTGCCTGTTGAAGTATGTGAGTGACTATGACCTAGGAGCAATAGCTGACTCACATTGTCACCCCTATGTTAATAACCCTGTACCCATGAACTACCACCTAGGCAGCGGTCATCATAATGGACACGTGTGTGAGGGATGCAGCTGGGCAGTTGTCTTTACTGTGATAGCTATGTCACCACACCTGTCAGGGAGTCATATATGGCAACCCTAATAATAATAGGGTGCCATTCATGAATATAGAGATCATTGTCCAGCCATACAGACCACTCAAGTGACCCATATCAGATCACATATTTCCTTTAAGGGGTATTAGCCATGTGCAGATGGCCTACACCAGCCTTCCCATTCCCCATCTCCACTATGTAGCATGATGCAAACCCTGAATAAATTCATGTCCAACCCAGTGATGTCAGACATGCTACTCATACTCATCCTGATCTCGAACACATACTTCATGGACATCCACCTACCACATGCTGGACAGATCTTTGTCCCATACCCTTGACATAGTCCTGCCATACTATGCATTCCTGTCCATCAAAGCTGCACATCCCTACCCTCTCAGACATGGTCTGAGGACCACATGGTAATGCATGGTATATGTATTATTAACCCTGTGAATCAGTAATGTGGCACTGCTCCACCTGGCCCCACAGACCCACCTGTCAGCTACTGCCAGGTAACCTTTCATCCTAGATGCATACATGACCCATGGCATATAGCCCACTAGTTGACTTTGACTGTACATGCCATAGTTGATATCCATCCCTGCAAATACCATCTGGCTAGCCATTGTCCCATGTGTATCACATGTGCAACACAGGTGATACATGGCAGGATGTTGAATCGCTGTACAGTGCCGTGTAGATGTATATGCCAGAACACATACATGTAAAACCTTATGTGAGCATGTCTGCAGGTTCACAGGTCATGTCTGTTAAGGCAGTGTAAGTCCTTATATGCGACATATACACTGCATCAAGGTCGACTGTATTAATGTGGACACATCCAGCCATGTGCTGACAGGTAGGAACACCAGTACAGGCAAACAAACATGCCCACATCAAGACAGCAACCAATGGAGTATGAGCAATGTAATCAGGTGACACACATACACATATATGGTGATAATATCCACTCAACATTGAGTGTCAAATGTATGTGACACAAACATGTCAGTGTCATGTAGGTTTGCAAATAAAACAGTAATGCGATACACATGTATGTTCAGCTGTAGCTCTGTATATCTCAGAGGTACCGTGACCTGTCTCCATCATTATGTCTTCCAGGTATGCTGTTTGCAAGGCTTCCCCCTTTTACACACTTGGAGGATGAGGCCCTCATCCCATACCTACTCGATAATCATGACATCCTGTTCAGCCATGTGCCACAGGATGCACAGCAGCGGGATGCCGTGTGGATGGAACTTCGCAGGATGGTTAATGATGTGGGTGGCCACAACCACACATACCAGCAGGTGCGCAGACACTGTACAGACCTCATTAGATGGGCAAAACAGCATGCAAATGCAATCGTCAGGGAACAAGGTGCAACAGTTGGTGGACCACCAACCCAGCCCCCACTCACATGTACCAAGGAGCTTCTGGCCAACCTGGGAACACCTGCAGAACCATATCTACAAGCCTTAGCCGATATTGTGGAGGTGGGTGTCTTTCAACCACTGAGCCTGGAGTTGCCTGGTAAGTCAGTACTGCACCTATAACAGCTATATTCCATATAGCTGCATGTGTCACTGTACAATATGTAATGTAACATCATATGCAAGGCATGTATACACACATGCCGCATACTATAGTATGCTACTCTGTGTATGCACACATGTGCATACACCATAGTATAGTCTAATGTACTGGTGTATGTGTTATGCACATTGCTCCCTGTAGCTTTTATACAGGGGTGGATTATGCTCATACTGCTGTTGCTGTTGTTGTTGTCTTTTGGCTTTTCCTGGTTAGGTGTCGCCACAGCGAAACTCCGGTCCGCTAATGATTGGCAGTAGATTTTCACGAACGCCGAGGTGCCAGCTCGACGTTCAACCTTCAACTAAGGCACGCCCATTTACACATGTCTTTCAAACACCCACACAACCATGGGGAGGACATGCAGACTTCACACAGAAGCTGTGTTACTCCTATTTAGGTACCTCTGGCGTTCTGCAGTGACAGCAGCCCATTGCAGGTGAGAGTGTTATTTTTTATCAGGAACCGTAATGCACAAATCTATCTGCCATGTGGCCATTCACAACATGTACACATAACTTATGGTCCTGTCACAATATACAGGTCAGACTTGCAATGCATCACAATGACTATCCATGTGCCACACTTGCAAACTATGTGAATCATCTCAACGACATGAATCCTCACAAACTTTATTGCCAGATGTGTTGACAGCTGTGCATACAATGGTGGAGGTGCTGTTCACTTTAAGAAAGTACCACAGATCTGATCTACACATGTGGTGAATACAAACAGCACTACACAGTGGGCTGGAGTATGGCCATCACACAGATTTCACCAGTGTGGATCATAGCCCTGCTATGAATGTCACACAATGTGATGTGCTATCTTAACATGTCCATGACATCTATTGGCCTGGCTGCTACACTGCCTACCTAACCTGAAAACATATCCCACATACCACCCTTTATCTGCATAACCCTGTTGTCAGTGGAACATATATGTCATATAATGGGACAACACAGACATGTGAAATAGATGCCCATCACTATAATCTGGACAACGCATGTGCACACATGGCCATGGAGGATGGCCAGAGACATGGAGCAACACACACAGTAGAAGTGTTCTGCTTGTGTGTACACCCTGTCATACAAGGGCTACACATGGTTTGGCCATGGCCTTTGTATAATGGTCATAATGTAGATGTGGAACCCTAGACATCCTACACGCCTGTGCACATCTTGTGTAGGCATAACATCAATCCACCACATAGGATGTGTTGAACATCTTGAGGGTGTTGCAACATGACAGCGGTTACCTGTACAGTATCCACATCAGGCCACAGATACAGTACATTCCCGTTGCTGGTGATGGACATAAATGCCATACTAGCTCCGCATGTGTGTGGTACCCAGATGTCATGTGGGACATGGTGAACCAGCGTGTTTGCCATGTCTGCCCATAGTTGCCAGGCTGCAGCAATATGGTTGCAGATGTGCAGGGGGTGTCATCCATATACCCATCAGTGACCTGTGTCACAACTTCCAAGTCATGGTTTAGTGTGTATACACCTCAGTGACGTGAGTCACATTCCACAGTATATATGTATTGTATCTGAACACAGTCATGGTTATGAACCCTGCCTGTAACTCACACTGTATAGCACTAGAGACTCCTCATGATTCCCTGCAATGGCCATGCACATCAGATAAATTTGCAGTATATCTATAGGGTGGACAGACAACACTGAATTGGTACACCATTGCCCCACTGTATATTCAACAGGACACCATTGTGTTAAACATGTATGCATGTCATTGCACACGTCAGCAGATCACATGTCATACTACATGTGATTATCAAGGTCATATGCCACACATCAGACAGGTGTACTGTTAACCTGTGCTGGTCCACATGATGTAACACAGGGATGTATGCTAACTGCTACTATGATTGTGTAATTTGCATGCCGTCTGCTATCACACATGCATGCTGTTGTGTGCAACCTAGGGATGTATGATAACTACCACTATAATTGTCTGTGCTGCATGCCATCTGCCATATCACATGCATGTTGCATGCCTTCTGTCATATCACATGTGTGTGTGTGTGTGTGTGTGTGTGTGTGTCTATTGTATAGATTGTAATGTACAGTTCTTGTCTGCCTTCACAGGTGATGCAGGTGCATTGCCCTCCTGCAGTATATCAGATGTTAGTGTCCCCACAGACTCTAGCAATGATGATGAATGTATGATTGGGTAACAGGCAGAGTTGTCAGGGGATGAAACTGTGCCATTGGTTGCCATTCCATCTATATCCACCTCATCCCCGCACACAGATCCCATACCTGCACATACCCCATCACCAGTGGCCATAGAGGAAGGACAGTTGGCATGTGGAAGCTTGGAACAGGAAAGTGTGAGGGCTATGGAAGGTGTGCCTGCACACCATGGTGTCATCCAAACTACTGCTGGTGCCCCACATAGACACGTGGCCAGTGCTGCTCATAGGAGTACCTCTGGCCAACATGCTACTGCATGACAGAACACAGCAGCTGGTGTCACCAGACACATGTTTCAGGCTGTTATGGAGGTCCAGGCACATGCTGAATGGTGCAACAGAAAAGATCAGAGGCTACAGAGGGCTGTTGTCCATTCTTTAAACAACAGCATCCAGGCAGTGGTAAATACTCAACAGCAGATTGCTGATGCTTTGGATAGACAGTTGGGTGACATGGTTGGAGTTCTTGACTGTGGCATGACAATCTGCGAGCATGAGCTGTCTGTGTTGGAACATCTGGTAGGAGTGAGGCGTCGGGCATGTGGACGTAGGCCTGCTACATCACCTGTGTCAGGTCTATGTGGACAAGCTACCTCACATGCCAGCTCACATAGTGGCGGTAGCAGCAGCAGTGCATCTGGTGCTGTGCTGTCCACACCACGAAACAGCAGGCCATGTGCACGTGATCCGGGACGGTCCCAACAGGGACACGGTTCGAGTGGACTAGTGACATCAGACAGTACCCAATCTGCATCTCTCTCTGGTAGTGCCCATGCAACCCCTGGCAGGTACAGGTCACATGTCCGTGGCCAGACACCATGAACTGTAAAACCTCACCTGTACAGTCTGCAACTGTCAATAATACCCCTGTGTAGGCCAGACACACGGGAGAACTGTGTGCAGACATACACATACACACTGGACACATATGTAGAGCACCGCAACACACATATGCATAACATCCACTCACGCCCAATTAGATCAAAGGCCCAAACCCACACACACATGATGTCATCCAATGGTGCAGCCTAGGGCTCTGGCAAACATTAACACCCTGTGCATATGATGATGCCTGTGCTGCATCCCTGACATCCACACCATCGGTGCAGGGACATGCTCATATGGTCTGATGCACAGGGTGAACAGACTAGGATGATATGTGTAGTTTACAAATGTTGAGGACTGTTGAGAGTGAGCAGATATACCATGTAGTACAGGTGTACAATACTGTTAACAGTATGTGTCTTGTGTAACAACAGTGCAGCCTAGGTCTCCAGCAAACATTAATATCCTGTGCATATGATGATGCCTGTGCCACATCCCTGACATCCACACCATTGGTGCAGGGAAATGCTCATATGGTCTGATGCACAGGGTGAACAGACTAGGATGATGTGTAGTTTACAAATGTTAAGGACTGTTGTCAGTCAGCAGATATACCATGTAGTACAGGTGTACAATATTGTGAACAGTATGTGTCTTGTGTAACAACAGTAAATGCATGTTGGTCATGTTGTTCTGCTGTCCTTCTTCAGGTCTAATTGCACATGCCGGTGGATGTCAATGTTTGCAGTTAAATGTCCCATATGTCAATGTGGACTACTCACAGGTATGTATGAATATACCAGCATGCACCATGTAGCTGCCACATACCAGTGAGAATGTCCCACGTTACAAACACGTCTATCGTTCCAGAAGCATGATAACTGTGTATTAAGCTACTGTGGCCACAGACGTGACATCCATAAAGAGTGACATCACAGGTACAGTTACATGGAGTGGTGAGGTAAGAGAGTGGTCTAGCTGATTACAAGGGTAGAGGCCAGTGGGAAGTGTGATACCTCAATGGGAATAAGTAATACACGTTCCCATGACAGGATGCCAACACACAACTGCACCCATACACTCAGGTATTAACACATATGTATTCAGTGACACTGTAACACACACACACACACACACACACACACACACACACACACACACTCACGGCTTCACCGACACAGTAACACACACTCGCACACAGTTGCTACTGGTGTGATGAGGACCTCTGATAATGTGCAAATCATCATTACAGTACTGTGCACCTACATGACATGCCACAGAGAATACACATGTACAGGTAGTCAGTACGGCCTAAGATCGGGGACATCAACACAGATAGTTGAATGCATCGCCTGGATGGTGGGAGGGGTCCTATCAGTTCAGTATGGTAACATACATCCTCACCCCAGGGACCAGTCAGCCCTACATACACACACTGTGACATTCAGTAATTAATACACCTATGCCATGCACATACAGATAACTCACATGTGTGAGATACACACCCCTACCTATGTCCTGCTTTATACATTGAGGTCTGTACAGATGTGTACACTAGTGTACAGGAGAGTGAGTAACAATTGAGATGTATTCCCCACAATACGTGACAAATATGGACACACACACACAACTACACATGCCATTACTGTGAATCTCAGACCTGCCTAGCTCATGTTATGTATGTCAGATGTACAGCAGTATTGCACGCATTACAAACTGTACTGACGCTTCCTGTGACAACAGTGCTGATATATGCACTAGGGACATCATATCTATTAACAGGTGTCAAGTGATTTACCTTCGCTATCACCCTGACCGCTGTCTAAGTTGTGTGTTATGTCCTTCAATTAACAAAACCATCGCTTACCAGTTACACAGGGTATTGTAGGACCGCTTGTGACACACCTGTGAGCTGTCCACAGCAAACATCCATCTGCAAAGATGCCCCACCACTTAGTTATTTCAACACATCTGTCCATACCTGTGGTACATCTTTCTGTACATTCAGCATATCACCATATACAGTTGACAAAGTTGGGGCTGCATTGCAGCTGCATTATGTACTAGGATACACACTACCTGCATGCATCAACAACTGCACACACATGTTATCTGAACGCATAACACTACGTGTACAGGTGTGTAGGTCCTACAATCCTGACATTTGGTCATGTTTGTAGACATTGCAATTGGTGGATATCTGTAATAACATACATGACACATGGACTGTTGTATGATATGGTGGGTAACCAGTACAGAGGGGACTTTACCTCTGTCAACATTGATATCACACCTTATGTACTGTTAGCATTCAGCACCCATGGACCTACATTCCATATGCATGTGTGTAATGGCTGTAGCTACCTGTTTGCACAAATGACTACAACAGCTATGCTATTTCTAGGTATGTTGTGTGTGTGGCATGTACATACCCAGAGCAGGTACATGTATGTCATATCCATACATGAGGGTGTGTACTGGTGTACAGCAACATACATCTGCTAATGGTGGACAGTACTAAGGGCTCTTGGTATGTGTACAGCTGACCTGGTCACAGACAGTGGTATCATTGCATTGCATAACACATGATGCAACTGTGTCAGTACATGTGTACTGTCTACAATTGATGTAGAGCTTAGTACAGTACACAAGTCAAGGGTCACATGGTGACATACTCATCTGTCATACAACATGTATGGCTGCGTGGTGGTGGTCCGAGGGCATGGTGGTGTCTGCAGTTTACATCCTAGAATGCAGCATGTGACACTGTGTCCTGCACATGGCTCATCTGTGATGCCTTTCATGGGGGGACCAGTCAGTACATGTGAGTGGCCTTTATGTATGTGGGTACACCACTTGGAGTGGTCCGTAACTGTGTTATGGCCCCCATGTCTGGTTCTGAGGTATATGGTGGTAATGCTAGGTTCTGAGGTATAGGGTGGCAGTACTATTGTGGACTACAGAGACATCAGCCAGGTGTTCTTCACTCCACAGATGTCAGTACTCCCCATTGTTGGATCTACAGTGGCCAGCTGTGAATATGGACGCTACACATCTAGCACTGGTTAGCATAAGAAAACAATGCAGTTGTCCTGTAGGTGTATGGGAGTTAACCTGTGTTCAGGACATTTGCCTTGGAATGGCACTGTATGCGCAGATGCAACTTGGGTAATATCCACACTCCCTTGTATCATGGATGCATGTGATATGTGACAAAGGCCTGCCTACTGTCAACCATGTCATCCCAGAATGACAGCTTATTTTTTAAAGACCGGTGTCAAATATATGTAGAGCAGCGTTCCCGCTAACAATGACAATTACCAACACCAGAGCCCATTACAATGTGTTATTTATGTCTACCTGTAATAGCATGGCCACTGTGGCCCTCCGTGTTTAGCATCAGAGTGCATACCAGTCAGCCCTGTGCTACTAGGAGTATGAGCATGCCCACTAAATCCTTGTGTAAATGGGCACATAGTAGTGCAACAGCCCTGTGCTACTAAGTACGTGAGCATGCCCCCTGTGCTACTAAGTGTATGAGCATGCCCAATATATCCTTGTGTAGATGGACACATAGTGCATTTTGAACAGCCCTGTGCTACTAAGTGTATGAGCATGCCCAGTTTATCCTTGTGTAGATGGACACAATGCATTCCGAACAGTCCTGTGCTACTAAGTGTGTGAGCATGCCCAGTGACACCTTGTGTTGGTTATGTGCCTCTGTGTATGGGCATGGCCATTGTAACCCTGTATATTGGTGGTAGTCATCCATTCCACAGATGGGCATACTCCAGGTCAGGATGGATTCATACTTTAAACACACAAGTTCACAGGTATGTACATCTTAACTGCCAGCATCCCTGTTGATGTCCGCATTCCCAGATGGTCATAATGACAGCCTTGACATGTGTAGTCTGTGTGGCACCATTCATATATATGTAGTATTGTAATAGTAATCTGTAAATAGGTAGGTGTTCCGTACCCGACACTGGCGTGTGTGTGTGTATGTCTGTCCCCATTTGCCGGTGGACTCTAAATTGCTTTTAGACTGGCCACACAATACATTTCTTATACCCACTGTTAGCAAGGCTGATGATATCACCCATCTACAAATACACCTCTGGGAGGGCTGTGTCCCAGTATTCTCGGTAGCACATTCTGTAACCTCCTAATGCTGTAGTGTAATAAAGTAGTTAGGTTGGTGTTCTACTCCCACACTTGCTGTGTGTGTGTGTCTCCCTGTTTGCCTGAGGACTGAGTAATACCTTTATACTGCTCACACTCCATACATTTCTTATACCCACTGTTAGCAAGGCCAATGATGTCACCCATCTACAAATACACCTCTGGGAGTGCTGTGTCCCAGTAATCTCGGTAGCACGTTCTGTAACCATGTAATGCTGTAGTGTCATAAAGTAGTTAGGTCGGTGTACTAGTCCCACACTTGACGTGTGTGTGTGTATGTGTGTCTCCCCATTTGCCTGAGGACTGAGTAATACCTTTATACTGCTCACACTCCATACATTTCTTATACCCACCGTTAGCAAGGCTGATGATGTCACCCATCTACAAATACACCTCCGGGAAAGCTGTGTCCCAGCAATCTCAATAGCGCATTCTGTAACTGTGTAATGCTGTAACGTAATAAAGTAGTTAGGTTGGTGTTCTAGTCCCACACTTGCCGTGTATATGTGTCTCCCTGTTTGCCTGAGGACTGAGTAATACCTTTAAACTGCTCGCACTCCATGCATTTCTTATACCCACCGTTAGCAAGGCTGATGATGTCACCCATCTACAAATACACCTCTGGGAATGCTGTGTCCCACTAATCTCGGTAGCACGTTCTGTAACTATGTAATGGTGTAGTGTAATAAAGTAGTTAGGTCGGTGTTCTAGTCCCACACTTGGCGTGTGTGTGTGTGTGTGTGTGTGTGTGTGTGTGTGTGTGTGTGTGTGTATAGGTGTGCCTTCCTGAGGACTGAGTAATACCTTTATACTGCTCACAGTACATACATTTCTTATACCAACCGTTAGCAAGGCCAATTATGTCACCCATCTACAAATACACCTCTGGGAGTGCTGTATTCCATTAATCTCGGTAGCATGTTCTGTAACTGCATAATGTTGTAGTGTAATAAAGTTGTTAGGTCGGTGTTCTAATCCCAGACATGCCAAGTCTGTATGTCTGCCTGCATGAGACAAGTACAGTGCTTTGTAGTATTTGCTGTAGCGCATGCCCTAAATGCGTGTTGCTGCATTGTGATACGGTAGAGGTTTGTATGCAGGACATGGCAAGTGTGTGTTTGTCTGTCAGAGCTTGTAGTTTTCCTATATAATATCCATCTTATGACACATTGGCCACCTCATGAGGAGAGTACAGCTGTCTGTCAGCCATGGTACTGAGTTGGCAAGTCATACCCATACATCTGGCAAAAGGTCTGGTGAACTAAGTATGCAGCCCTACTAGTACCTGGTATATGTTCCGTACCCATGTGCCATGCACATACAACCTTGCCTAGGATATCCCACTATGTTGCTAGTAACATACACATTGAGGACAGATGGTAGGCATGGTGTGACCGCAGTGGCCTGCAGAGGACATGGCACCCTGTACAGCGGTGCAATTGGCACATATATGCGGACATTGTGCCTTCACTATGCTCCACACTGAATGGCTGCAACATATGTGGTGCCATCATATGTGATCCACTAAGGCCAAACAATGCTGTACACATGTGCTCTGTATGGACCCATGCCACTGACACCACAGAATACCTGTCCATTCTATACATGCAGGTACAGGACCGACCTGCTTATTGTAAGCCGGTTTCGCCATACCAGGCCAGTATTGGCATATCGGGGTTATAACAGGCTGTGTACACTATATGTGTCTGCTAAATCAGGTACACCTGTACATGTCACTGTACAGTATTGTGGGACATGCACATCCCCAGGCAATGTCCATGTGAAGGACATTGCAAAGCTATGGCCCTACACATTGGTAACCAGGATGTCAGGCCAGATATTGCAGTACCCATCTGTGTGGGACATTGCAGACACTACACCCCTGCACTGCACACCATTGTTGGGTGATGCAATGGCAAGGATTACCCCTCACCCAGCCTTGTACAGCCATCTTGCACAGCCCAACACTACAAACCCATCGAGTAATGCATACCTGCATGACAGTACTGGCACCCTGTGTCTGCATGTGGGTTGTGATGCTCCCAACCACAATCACTCCCAGTATAAACCTCATTGGCATACCAACAGTTATCAAGCACTTTCACATGGCCTAGCCCATTGATCTTCTAGATATCCCCCGTGTTGCATGTGGTCCTGTGCATTACTGCGGTGTGGCAGACTAGATAGTTACATTGTGTATTTGCTACCCTGGCAAAGGTGTCAATGCATGCCCATTAGAGTGTGGTTGTGGTGACAATGGCATCCATTCATGTGGACTGACATGTGTGCCACACCTAATGTATGTCTACTATATCTGTTGCAGATGGCACTCACTCACCTAAACACATGTCCTTACAGCATTGCAACATGGCGCCTCTGTGGCACATGCAGTAATGTCATGCACATGTAATAGTAATGAGTAGTCAGGGGTTTGACCCTGTACTATTCAGCGTGTGGCAGATTATGGTAAAGTCTCCAAGCCCTTCCCTGGTGTACATTGCCTGTCGCTCACACGCACTCTCTGGTGGATGTGAAGGTGTACACCTGCACAGCAGCAATGTGTGTATTGTAACAGATGGAAATGGTCAGGTGATGGCCTCTGCACCTATTGCAGTCCTCCTTTAGCTGATTGCATGTGGTATAGCTGTGATGGTGTTCCCATAGCCATCCGTATGATAAACACAGTACACTATCTAGGGAAAGATGTTATTATCTGGCCATGACAGTCGCTGTGAGTGGTACCTGGATGTGGTGTTCTGACATGATGATATCTGGATGTACCTCAATCATTTTCAACAGTGGGAAATAGCCTAATGACAGGAGGGTGATGTGCCACACAACTACAGCATATAAGTGTAGCTATGCTGCATTGAGACTACTGCCTGTTTAACATGTGTGCGATAATGGCTATTCTGCATGTTAAAATACAGACATGACAGTACTGTGTTCATGAGGGAACCCCATCTGTAGGGCCATCTGTGAACAGGTGAGTGTGTACAACCATTTATTTCCTGTGTTACACACTGAACACACTTCTGTGCACAGCAGAAGCATGGTGTGGGGATTGTAGACAGTACATGATGATGGGGGTGTGTTACTGCCATCACAACCCTGACTGGACATGTGTCACATGAGACTGACACTGTGTGGGATTCCCAGTGACAAGTCAATGATGGGCAACTGTTCATAGCTGCAGTCACACGTCTACTACACATTGTACAGTTGCCATGCGGTATATATGCATGTGTTGTGCTCCCTCTGCAAATGTATACAATCTGTTGGGTTGCTGGTGATATCTATGCATACTGTCGTAGGTAATCCTGTATGCTGTTGTCTATCACTAAGCCATATGTGGGTTTAAAATGCAACACCATAGGCCGAATGGGTTGGTAGGTCCTTGCAGATCCTCCTGTCCTACTTCAGCTGACCATGGCACCGGGAACTAGCACATCTTGGGCCCAGCCATTAACATCAACCTCTGTTGGCTATGCACCACCTTCTGGTGGCCCCACCACTGAGGATGGAGCATGTCCCCCTTAGGAGTGGGCCCAGACAGGTACATATCTGCTGTCGTGTGGTCCTGGACATGTTTTGTAGGTGGCTCCCTAAGGGGTTATGAAGCCAGTTATGCCAGTTCAAGAGTGGAGTGTCACATTTACAGGGTGATGCTGCCTGTCCTGGACAGCCCACAGCACTGCCTCCTTTGCAGCTGTGTAGGTGCAGTGGAAGTTGCCCATGGCTGGAGACCTCTGTCCCACTGTTCCCATGGGCCTTTGAATGCGGAAGACCTATCCCCATCCAGGGTGGATCCCCCCCTACATGTGTCATATACCAACCCTGTATGCTGTCAATTCTGTACTCCTACCTATCCTCCATGACCATACTAAAAACTCCTTCACCAACATTTGACCCTCATTTGACCCTCACCTACGGACACATAAGGCCATACGGCTCCTAGGACACCATTTGCCCTATACATAGCTATCCATTACACACACGTGTCCACTGGACACATGAAACCCTTGTAATATGCATCATAACATACTACTGTTATCCTCACCATTGTCCCTCAGGCGCACGGTCCTGGTATGCACATCACTCCTACATGGTTCAGGTACACATGAGGAGGATGACCCCATTGTACACAAAACACTACAATTCCCTCTATGGTTACTGTATTTACCTTTATCATGATGATGATGCTGCACATTGCAGGAGTACTGTTCACACATAATGATTGGACAGGTACTGTTGTGTTAATGTACATTACTTGCACAGAGTGATGTACACAGCCAATGTACAACTATTGCCTGTCTGAGGGAGTCTTGTGATCACATAGAGCAACACCACTACATAATACAGATGTCGCTGGAGTTTCCCGTTTCATTTGTTTGTGATGCTTTGTTGCCACATGGCATGTCCCTGATACATCTCTATATATGTATGTACCTATATGCTGGACATAAACACTCACATGTACTTCTACATGATGGGATACATTCCTATACTGTTGAATGACTGTGCTGTATGATATCCTCTGGTTACAGCCTCTTATGCTCGATTAGCCTCTACATTGCTTAACCAATGCAATACTCGCATACTGGTAGCCAAATACGCTTACACCTGCTCATTCCCGCACTTGCTAATGCACCAGCATTGGTGCTTGCATCTGTCACTCACACACCTGGGTGTGAGCGCGGACCACAATATTACCTTGTGATGCCTATTACATCGTACTACATGACTCCAGTATTGTGATTGGCCACCCATTAGGCAACGGCATCGCATTCGGCTGTACGGAATCTGCAGCCTGCCAGTGACACAATCATATTTTTGTGAACCTCATACAATGTGCTCCCACCTTGTGATGCCTATTACATCGGAATACATGAATACAGTATTGGAAATGGCTGCCTATTAGGAGACGGTATGGCGTTCATCTGTACGGAATCAGCGGCCTGTCCGAAGATTCATTCATATTCGTGTGTTCCTCTTAGGCATACCTTGTGATGCTATCACATCGGACTACATGACTACAGTCATAGCCGGCTTTAGGCATAGGCCAACTAAGCAGCCGCCTATCGCACTGCTTTAGTGAGTGCACTTTACCAGTATTTATTTGGTGTAGGTAGTCCAGGATGGGGGCACTGGGTGGTGTGGTGGGGGGGTGCCATTGTGCCCTCTGCCTAGGGCACTAGTTGACCTAAGGCCACTCCTGACTACAGTATCAGGAATGGCTGCCCATTAGGTGACCGCATGGCATTTGACTGTACGGAATCAGCAACCTGTCCGGTGAATCATTCATAACTGTGTGTTCCTCTTACAATCTGCTCCCACCTTGTAATGCCTATCACATCGAACTTACATGACTACAGTATCGGGAATGGCTGCCCATTAGGCGACGGCATGGCATTTGACTGTACGGAATCAGCAGCCTGTCCAGTGAATTAATCATATTTGTGTGTTCCACATACAGTCTGCTCCCATCTGGCTGATACATGTGAATGGAGACCCTGCATTACAAATGAGTAGTTGGGTTGTGGTAGCCACATCTGTCAGATGGGTCATGCTACTGCATACATCTTATAGGTTTGCCACCTTCTCAATTAGCCAAGGTAGGACTTTAGGGTAACCACCTGTCCCACTCTGCAAGGGACAGTGCAAAAATAATCAAGATCTACGTTTCATTAATGAATGCATACAACAGTAATTTTATATATGGCACTTCTATATGTTATGTGAAGTAGCATAAGCAATTCAAATACAACTAGATGAAGCTTTTATTTGTGCAAATAAGTGTAATCCTGTACCATGCATGGCTGTAGGTATATTTAGTCCTGGGATGTCTGACATTTCTACAGAATATATCCCACTCTGGCCATTTAGAAAGGTGGCAACCCTATAGGACCTGTATGTACAGACGTCAGACTTTGCAGGGCAACACACCCACAGCCAGTAGAAAGGGAAGTACTTCATTGTTTTGCCTAAATAAAAGGTTACTCTTATAGCATTATAGTTGCTTATACTGTTACCTATAACATTTAGGTGTTTCAGAGGAATATAATCATTTTATGCTACTACTACAGACAATATCAGTAGTCTTTGCCCTAAATCACAGGACATTTGCCTTAATTACAGTTATTATGCAGGACACATGGGTGGTGGTGCTGCAGTAGCATTGTCGCCTCACAGCAAGACATTGTCTTGTTCGATTCTCAGCTAGAGCGCCTTCTGTGTGGAGACATGCGTGAATGGGCATACCTTCATTGAAGGTTGTGTGTCAGGGCCAGCAACTCGGCATGTAAAAATCTACTGCTAATCATTAGCAGACCAGAGTTCCACTGTGGCAACCCCTAACCAGGAAAAGCCAAAAGACACAACAACATGCAGGACACAACTGCCCACAGGGGAGTATCTCTCGCAAAGGTGGACAGGTGGTAACCCCATACCTTTTATTCTATCAATCTTCTAAGGCAGTTGGCAGAACATGTGCTTTCCTCTCGCTATCAGACCTCTCCTACGAATGGGGAAGAATAAGCACTGAATCAGGGACACTGCATAACAACCTCAGGGACACATTTAGAAGGTTGGTGCTGTTAACCTGACACATTGACGGACACAGAGAACATATGTATTCATACACATTTTCTGAGGTGCATGCAGTTTATGACTCTTACATGTTGTCATTATTCATTATTATGTATTCCGCCACCTTTCCTCCTAATATCACTATTTCTAGGATGGTTTAGTTGAGACTGTGTTAGGATTCTGATTCAGAATCATGGACGTCCCTGTTAATCGGGGGCAGTACAATGATATGGTGTCTATGTATTCCCCCAGTGGTTTACAGACTGTCCAGTAGATGTGCTCTTATAGTTTGGGAGGTATGAGCATCTGCTATACCCACATCGGAATATTACTTACACCGGCGGGGCAGTCCTAATACGTGTCTGCCAGCCAACACATGCACACCTAGCCCCATAATTGCATACCCATAGTTCCCCCACCTGCCACTACTCTACAGCACTCTTCCTTACTGTGGGTGCAGGTGGACACAGGTGGGATATGAACACACCCCTACACACTGCCCACTCTCCCCGTGTCGGGACACATGTCATACGTTGTGTCAACCCATATGTTATCTGGCTTGCACAACCTACTGTTCCGTGTGCAGCTACATCCTGGTCATAATGGTGTTCCCCCATTGGTTGAAAGGTACCAAATTTTTTGTGTCCTGCAAGGGATGTTGCTGTCCATGTTTAAAGTGTAGACCTTGTAGATCTCTCCCACTGGTTGTTTCCTGACGGTGGTCTGGGAACCAGTGTTGTGTTTACCTTTATTGCGTGTCTGCATGTCTCACTGGCCTAGCAGGGGTGGGTGATAAGTAGACGTTTGTTGAGTGGACCTCCCACCAACATATGCCCGGTCTAAATATGTTACCCATAACTGCTGTAACATAACCTAGGTTTATACATGTGTATATTTACTGTAACATATATATATCTATTTACATTAATATATAAAGACATATCTGCATATGTATTCATACATGTATATTCATATCTTGCTGTTTTATATATATATATATATATATATATGTGTGTGTGTGTGTGTGTGTGTGTGTGTGTGTGTGTGTGTGTGTGTGTGTGTGTGTGTGTGTGTGTGTGTATGTATATGTATGTATATATATATATATATATCTATATATATGATATATCTATATCTATATATATGATATATCTATATCTATATATATGATATATCTATATCTATATATATGATATATCTATATCTATATATATGATATATCTATATCTATATATATGATATATCTATATATAGATATAGATATATAGATATATATATATATATATATATATATATATATATATATATATAGTTATATATATGATTATATATATGTACATCAGTGTGTCAATACATTCCCCACTCATACACATGTACACATGCGTAATGGTGTTTATAAGCTTCACCAGCATACTAGTGTCTTATTCATTATAATGCCGACACATTCCAGTCATCTTGTAATCAGTATGTCGTACGTTATACAGCGGACAGATGTCACTATATGTTAATGTACGGATTCCCAATGGTAATTGGAATGTGATAGTGTGATTTGACCCATCCCTCTTCTGCACAGCCTATTATTCCATGTACTGTCGATGTTTGTATGAGCACATTCCTATTATTTATGTCAACAAATGGAATGCATGTGTTACAGAATTTGTACAACAACATATATTGTCTGCATGTGAGTATGCATATATACCTATTATGACCTAGCTGACCTCCATGGGGTGATCCATTAGAACCGGCCCATCCAACCCTGGCATGCCTGGATCCATAATTGCATACCCATAGTTCCTCCACCCCAGCCGTGTTGAATTTACAGGCATAACATCCATTATCCACTTGTTATTGCAGCCATGACACACCTTTACACATTTCCCTCTCCAGAGCTTTAGGGGCCCTACACACATTCTGTCCCACCTCGTGTATTTACAGGGTCTCCCGCCATGTATATTTGCACATATGTGCCTTTCCTGGTGTTATGGAATACAGCCATTTGCGCTTTCCAATTTTTGGAGGTCCCAGCATGGGACTATATTCCGCCTGTGTGTAAAGTAGACCTAGCATTTCAACAATGTTACTCCCAGTGGTAATACCCTGCCTGTGGTGTGAGTAGCGGTGCTCTGCTCACTCCTGGGCAGCTTTTTATGACATACACTGAAAGCACTATATAATACCAACATTGCTCTTGATTCCCTTCACATCCCTTGTGTATGCTTTACTGTTACAATGTCCATTCTTTATATATATATTTCTCATGTATGCAGATATATATCTATACACACATATATATGTGTGTGAGTGTGTGTGTGTGTGTGTGTGTGTGTGTGTGTGTGTGTGTGTGTGTATATATGTATATATATATATATATATATATATATATATATATATATGTGTATGTATATATATATATATATATATATATATATATATATATATATGTGTGTGAATATATATATATATATATATATATATATATATGTGTGTGAATATATATATATATATATATATATATATATATATATATATATATTACATTACATCTGTATATACAAACATACATTTCTTATGCTGGGAGCCACTTACACCCACGCAGGCGCACTTGTCTATGCTTACTGTACGTTACATATGTTTACTGTTGCTTATTTATGCTTACTTGTGCCTTATACATAATGACAATACCACTTTGATTGAAAGGATCTGGTTAATAGTCCCATGCGATACACATGTTCACCTTTACATGTTTAAATGTCGGCTTTACAGCAGAGCAACATTAATTCCACAAGGAAAATTATATGCGCTATTGTCGACCTTGAACCGTTAATGCCTTTTCGTTAGGCGGATACTCTAACCACTACACTATTGGTGTTCTGCCTCATTTATATGTATACCCATGGTGCATAGTTACCTGAACACAAGCCTCATCACTTTACTTACACAACAGGCATCCATTTATCTGTTAGGAAAAACGCACTACTACACATGCGTCATTCCCTATTCCCTACTGCTCTGGACTCGTGCTGCATGTTGACTCACTCCGATAATATTCAAACCTCTACAGCCTATAATCCTGGCACATATGTGTGTTCGATTGTCAGGGTGTTCATATGGTCTTCTGGGTTTAGGCTTGCCCGACTGGGGACCAGGACTGCCCTGTACCTAGTTGAAAGTCAGACTTAGCAAGGGGAGATCATTCGTTCCACTTTTAGCATTCTACCTGTGGTTGGGGATGAAGAGGTGTGCTCACCAATAGCCATCCTGATATATAACAGCACTAACTATTATGGGGATTTCCTATATTGTGACCATGTTCATTCTTCATATATATATATATATATATATATATATATATATATATATATATATGTGTGTGTGTGTGTGTGTGTGTGTGTGTGTGTGTGTGTATATCGGTCTGTACATACACATGCATATACACCTACTTGCTCATTTACATTTCCCATACTGTTGAATCACCACCACCTACCGTCACGCATACACGCTTGCATACCCCGCGCATACACGCTTGCATACCCGCTTATGTCTCAGGTTGCCACCTTTTCATATGGGTAAAGTGGAGCATTGTCGGGACACACATCAGACTTTACAGGCTGACACATACCCATGGTCAGTACAAAGGTTAGAAATTTACTTATTTCCCTATATGAATGCTTATTGTTGTAGCAGTTTGTTTGCTTCACCTGTTTCTTGTAACTTTGAGTATTTTAGATAAATAACTGTTTTATGCAACTGTTACATGATACATGGGACATATTTCCTACTATCACAGGACATTTGCCATTGCATTATATTTGGTCTGGACACAACTAACGAAAAAGGGACTGTCCCTCACAAGGTGGGGCAGGTGGTAACCCTACTTACATCTGCTTTACAGCACATTAAGCACCCTATATCCGACTGCCACTATGCAAATGTGTAAGGTATATATTCCCGATAATGCACGTGGGGAGACGTGCATTACGGTCAGGTGTTTAATCCCGGGTCGTAGGTTCTGCAGGACCGTCTGGAGGCTGAGCAGTCTTGTGGACAGCTACTGCTCATACAACTTGTGTCCGGATGTATACAGGACTGGGCATCATGTCGTGACACCAAGTCTAATGTTTAGAACAGATACATATCCCATGAGGGATATCCAAAAATTGTGGGGACCGATGCCCATCTTTGCTTTACAGCTGTAAGGTAGGGTTATACATGCAAGGGATACATAGTTTGCAATCCTGAGAATGCCTAGGGTGAGACTGCCTACTAGATATGGTTAAGTGTCACTATGTACAGATATGGCCGCACCTATCTAGCAGCCCGAGTATAGCTGGTTTTGGTGGATGTTCAGGAAGGGCGGGTGGTGTGCTCTGAAGGGGATGATGGATATTCAATTATGTATCCAGTTGTGTTGGGGTTGGATGGCTCAGTTCAGGCCAGACCATTATGTGGGTATGTGCCAGTAACGTTTCTGTACATGTGTATTGCACATTTTAATGTTCACGTTTGTGGGATTGTATTGCGGATGTGTATATTTGTTCTTTGGTTATCTTCCTGATGCACACACTACTCCCTCGTAGACCTCCAGTTCAACTATTGTGCATCCAACCCAGTCTCCCATTGGCAATATATTACATTACCTGTCGCCCCCCCACCCCCATATTCCACAATCAGCATTCATCCCTTCTCTAGTTGATGGCCCATGGCACAGTCAACAGAACACATTGCGTACACTATATATCTCTGTGACCAATATGGTTGTGAGGTCTACACTAACATTTCAGATCAACCACATGCTGTACGTCACGCACATATGTACTCGCAAATACTTATCTTTCATGATATGGTAGACCTGGGTAATACCCGTTCATCTACGGGCCATCCTGGCAAGGACGTCTTGGACCGTGAATGGGCAGATATTGGTCGAATGCTCTGACCATTGGTAGGGTTGCCACCTTTTCATATGACCTGGATGGGACATTTTCATAGCAAACATATGAGTTTACAGGCCAACACATACCCACGGTCATTACAAAGGATAGTACTTTAGTTTCATGCCTACATATAAGCTTTTATTGTTGTGGCAGTGTAGTTGCTTATTCTGTTTCATTTACTTGCTTATTCTGTTTCTTGTAACATATAGGTATTTTATATACGGACATATGTACCGTATGGGACTATTTCATAACATATGGGACATAATTATGTCCTACTATCGCAGGACATTTCACATTTATTATGAATTTGGTATGGACACACCTGCCTAGAGGGGGACTGTCCCTCACAATGTGGGACAGGTGGTAATCCATACCACTGGGCTAGGCTTGGCAATTGGCGGCATGCTAACATGATGCATTTCGCTTCCACTTGGTATAACTAGCAACACTACAATGGAGTACGGGCACAGGGTTTTAAATATCTTTGTTCGAGGGACGGGGTCTCAATATTCAGCTACGTGCCTTTGTGTTTACTTCTTATTGTGGTGTTCGCAAGTTGTCTTGTATGCTTTGCATACATTTTAGTATCCACGGACACTGACAGGAGTGATTACTATTGGAGGCAGGCTGTACTAGTCAGCATTTTAGGTTGCGCGTATGCAGCCGACATGATCACGCCTCCTTGCAGCGCTTGGACATGCCCCCTGCACTCATACTCATTTCCTATGCATGTGGCCGTTACAGCAGCGTGCCTTCATTAATATGCATGTGGTGCTGCTGCTCCATCTCTACACCGCACGGTCGGCACAAGACTAATGTCGTCCTTGCGCCGAGCTTCATGAATCCCGGGGAATGTCATTAAGTCCAGGAGGCTTCTTGGCTTCCAAAAGGATTTGCCAATAAACCTCAATTCTAGTTTCCCACAGACCTCCTCTTATATCTGTGGAAATTTTTTCCAAAACAAAAATAAAAACTTAGCATCTAAACATATAAGGGTATGTTTATACAGTACATGACATTAGACAGAAAAACAACTGTTTTAATTGTTTAACTGTTTTTAACTGTTTAAATAACAGTTATTTAGAAAATGTGGAATGTTTGTAATCTCATTTGTTTAAATATAGATCTTTAAGTATTGGCAATCTATATTTAAAAGAATAGATGAATTATGGTGTTGTGCCTAAGGGACTGAGAATGTGGAAGTACCCAAAGGTTCTGACTTCCATAAGGAATTAGTAAGTATTTTTGATAGGAGTGGTATGGAAATTGTAAGGGCTTTAATTAAACACAATGAAAAGGAAATGGATAGCATATTCGGTGAAATAGAAACTGAAAATAAAAAATAGTTAATTATTTATTATTTACAGTGGAAGATTATAAGAAAAAAATATTTTGAAGTTAGGGATTATGTAGACATGAAATGCCAAGTGTTTCTCAACCGGAAGAAAAGGAAACTTGAGAGAGATAGGACTGAGTATGCAGAACAGTGTAGTTACCCCTAGCCTAGGGGTTATACAAACCAACGTAGAGGGAAGAAATATGTGGAGAAAAGGGATGATGATAGATTTAAAAGGGAATGTTTTCAAGAAAGCAATAAGTATGAGGTTATGGAACCTCATTTCAACTACCAGGACCTTTTAGAGTATTCTAAAAATTACAATTACGATCAATGGAGGGGGAAGAGTCAAGGGAGGTTTGACTGAACATGATGGAAATGAAATGAGGATTTCAAAAGAGGGTTTTAAATTGACATATGGGGGTTATAATATATTCAACTATAGTGCTGTAGAAGTGAATGAAGCACATTTGGGTTTGTTTTCAAAGGGATTTAATTTTATCCCAAGGAAGAAGTGTGATATTAGCAAATTAACTATAGATTTAAAATTGTTTTTAAGAAAGAAGTATATGGAACTGATATATGGTAGCAATGTAATAAGGGTATGGAAACAGATGAGTTAAAAAGAAAAAGTGCTTACAACCTACCATTATACCCCCAGTTAAAGCATTTTGAAGTACTTGCTGAAAGTGAGTTAAGGAAGGGTGTTTTAGGTAATAAAATTTCTTCAGATTTGTTTACAAGTGAAAGAATAGTTTGGAAGAAAGCTGACAAAGGGGGTGAGACTGTTTTAATGAATATGGTTAATTACAAAGCAAAAATTATGGAACTGCTTGATGATGTTAATAAATATGTTAGAGTCTCTAAAAAAGAATTAATATTGCCTATAAGTATATATATATATATATATATATATATATGGCCTTGAAAGATTTATTATTGGAGGGACTTATTGGCAAGGAAATTTTCTTTTTTGCATAATGGCAAGCCAAGAGTTCCATCAATATTTGGCATTCCTAAGGTACATAAAGATCCCTTAGGCCCCCCTTGAGACCTATAGTTTCTGCTGAAAGTTCTGTTACAGCCCCCTTAGCCAGATATTTGGATGTGAAATTGAAAAAGATTCAGTTGGTTAATACTGTCCTCGTAGTACTGCAGTTAAGGTAATGAAGTGATTTTGATTAAATGTTTCTGAGCTGCATGTATACAGTATCAGGGAGCATAATGTTACCACTACATTGCGGTATGGGACTTAATCTACCTATGAAAACACCTGTGAGTATGCCCAGTCATGTCCATTACAGCCATGCATATGTGTCACTTCAAAGAACCGTGCAAGCAGGTCATAGAAGTGTGATGCCACTAAGTGACTATGCGTCACTGTATGTTAACATGATGATTTATTGTGCATTTGATGGCACTACCCATGCTTCACGCACTCACCCAGAAATTCTTCTCCTCTACAGAAGCTTGGCTCGTCAACTCACGACTCCTCCTGAATCCAAAAAAATAAATAAATAAATAAACTATTACTGTTTACCCCAACTCTCTCTCCCCTCCAAAAAATACCTTTAATATGCTGTCATCCAACAAAACCAATATAGAAGTGGTATCACTACACCAAACTATCAGGTGTGATTATAGATGACCACCTGAAATTTGAGCTCCACCTTCAGCAAGTCATAAAGAAGATGCACCAAAAGCTAGTCTGCCTCTATACTGTAAATCACCACCTTACTGACTCTGCTAGACAAAACATAGTTACTTCTTTTCCACTCCCCACCCTATTATATACCTCTCCAATCCTAATCAATCTCAATGTGTCTCTAGCAGACAAACTAGAACAAAACTACAATAAAGAAGCTAAATTCACAGCAATCATCAGCATAGATTACATCTCTGTCTCTCTCTAAACAACTAAACTGGCTCAAATTACTTAATTTTCTTTTATAGTCACAATTAATTAAAAACTTCAAACTGCTGCACAACCCTGAAAAATTCCAATCTGTTCACTCCATCATTTAACCTAACACTGGTAAGAGACCAATACGCTCCACTGACAAATCATTACTCTCCAGAGCTAAACCTAACAGCAGTGTAAGATACTGACTGTATTCACACCACACTGCTAATAGCTGGAATAACATCCCAGTCTACTAAAGGGCGTCTGCTACCTAAAAGACTAAATGCCAAATGAAGCAACACCAGATTGATAAATGTCTCTGCACCTGCACCACCCCTGGTTAAACTGGTACTAATGCAGCTATATGAATTCATGCCATAAATCTCTGCTGCACGATATGTAATGTACTATTATCACAACTATACCCTCCTCTGCAATCTCATCTCCTTTATCTTCCTTGTGCCTTCTCCCCTCCTTCCTTTCTTTGGCTGTCTAACTCTTTATCTTATCTTCCTGTGTCCTAGACTTCGAATAAGTCTTTAGAGTAACAGATATTCTTAAGCATAACCTGACAATCTGTGCATACTGATGATATTGCACTGCATATACCTCCCTGTATTTAAAAACATATTCATATACTACCCATGTAAGTCTTAGTTTTAATCAAACCTGTTTGTAAGGGATGTAATTGATGTCAAGGATGTCTGAATAATGGAAACATTGCTCATGAGTGAAACTGACTGTAAATGATGAAACAATGCAAATGATATCCATGATGTCTGTATAATGGAGCTTTTCCCCCAGGGCACAGCTGAAGAGAGACACTGCTCAGTCTGACTTTCCCAGTAAATAAGTAATGATGAGTTGGGATGATGGCCTAATGGTTAAGGTGTTTGTCTTACAAACACAAGGTGCAGGGTTTGAGTCTCACAAGGGATAATTGGCTAGGCTTGCAAGGGCAGTTAGCCTAGTACTAACCTATGATTAAATGGTTTTACTTACCTGAGTAGTATGCCCTTGCTACATCAATGCTTTACCATGTTAAAAGGACAGTAGGACACCACATTCAGTTCATGGTACACTGTCATGATTACTGTTTGGTCAGGCATATCTGGTAGATAGCTGTTACAGGACTAGATGGACTACATGTAACCATGATAGATGGACTATATGCAAGCATGGGAAATGGACTACATGTAACCATAGGAGATGGACTACATCTAACCATGGGAGATTGGCTACATGTAACTATGGATTACATTACACTGACTGGAACAAACATTTCAATATTACCTTTCCTGTGTCAGCCTAGATGGGTGACAGAGACAACCATTATCTACTTTTTTGTCGTGACTGAGGGAAACTGTTACCATGCTTCTTCAGTTTAATGTATCATTAGTGGGGCTGGAATTGAGGTGTCACTAAGGATTTCTTGTGTTGTTTTCATGCTTGTCGCATGTTGTTTAAACATGTATGTATAAGACAGGTTTCATGTAGATTGGCCGAAGTCACTTTGAAAGGGAATTTGATTGAAACAATTATGCTGAAACCACTTTGGTAAAACTCAGAGGCAATTGTTTTTTTGCAGAAGGTAAGCCCCACTACACCTGCTATGTAGGGAATACGTCCAACACATGACCAAAATTATACATACCTACTCTGAGGCCATACAACACTGGAGAAAAGGGAAAACTCCAGTGTCACTTAAACAGGTTTCAGCATGATTCTTTTGGTTGAATTCACTTTTGATCAAAGTACATTCAAGCATCAGCAGGCTGCCATTAGGTTTTGGTTACTGCGCAGTCATATTGCCACAATTGATGGCTGCTCATTTATATACGCAGTAAAGACCTTACAGAGTGCACCTCCCTGTCATCCTGTCAGGCAGTGCACCATTTCAACTTGTTATACTGGCATACACAGGGTTCACTGAGTCATATATGTTTGAAACTCAGATATGCCAATGACTTTAGTCAAATCCATCTTAGTCGAACACTGAAGCTTCTGCTTTTTTGAGATTATGTAACCTTTTGGGTAATGTAGATTTCTCTTTACTCCTAAGACTAAGAAGTCTCTGAATTAGCATATGCACAGAGAGAAATGGCAGTGTTGTTTGTGAAAACTGTTGTTTCCTAGTATCAACATTATTTTTGATGGTTTATGTTATGATGTTCCTGTCATTAATTAGGAACCATAATCCTATGCCACTGTTATTGTGTCTTGGTCTGATGAGATATTGTGTACCACTGTCTCTGAATGGCACATCAGTGAAAGCTCTCACTGTGTCATTGTCAAATCACATTGTACATGACTTTATATTATGTGTATTTACATGTATGAATTCCAATACATGTTTTAATACTCCATTTTTAAAATTAGTCAGTTTTACAAACATTTTGTGCTTTTGCAGATCTGTCAGTTTCCAAATTAAAATGGTTTGTTTTCCAAAATAAATAGACACAAACATCTCAAATCCTGCAGGAAGGCTTGCATCAAATAAATAACTGGTGTCAAAATTATGGTCTGAACCTAAATGCCAAAAAATGCATTACTGTATCCTTTGAGATGTCATCTACCCCAGGGAACTACCACATTGGCAATACTCCCTAAATGTTGACCCAGTTGTTCAGGATTTAGGAACTTAATGGGACAGTGATGTAGCATTTGACCAAAATATGACAATTGTTGTAATAAAGTCCTTCTATAATGTTTGTTTGTCTTTTCCTGGTTAGGGGTCGCCACAGCGGAACTCCAGCCCACTAATCATTGGCAGGAGATTTTTATGGTGCTGAGTTGCCAGCCCGACACCCAACCTCCAGCAAAGGCATGCCCATTCACACATGTCTCTCGGAGGCCACTCGACCATGGGGAGGACATGCAGACTCCACACAGAAGGCATTCCAGCCGAGAATTGAACAGGAGAACCTCTTGCTGTGAGGCAACAACACTACCACTGTACCACCGCGGCTTGCAGTAAAGTCCTTCTATAATGTACAGTTTATAAACAAAGAGATTGCCATTGCCCGCTTTACTCAGCCCTCATTAGGCTAATCATTGAATTTAGTACTCCTTTGGCATGTATCTGTCCAGATACATACAGCAACTAGAATGCTCATAGAGATACCTTACTAAAAGGTGACAAGGCCTAAACAACATGTGCTATATGGACCGACTCAAAGCCTTGTCATTATACTCAGTATCCTACAGACTGCTGACCTGTGTCTGGCAAACAAGGCATCCTCCAACCCATTACTGATGGATTTACTGCAATCAGCAAGTGAAATGGCATCAGAAAAACTCAGTCTAGGGATCTGAACCTCTTCTGCAACATCAACAGAACAGTTTGGAGGGACAGGTATATTTCGCAAAGGATACCACTGCTGTGGAACAAACTCAACATCCACATAAAACAAAGTTCATGCCTGTCCATTTTCAAGAGCAACTTAGATCCATGGATGGTAAACAGAAAGTTTATCCCAGAACTGCCCCCTGTACTACTAACAGGCAGAGGCAGCTCCTAAATGCTTTATCCCATGCATGGGTCCCCTCAATTTATCTATGGTATGATCCAGGTTGTCTTATTAGCAGTAATATCTAATTATCAACAATGGGATGGGTAATGCCAGCTAACCTGGTACTTACCTATGATCCTATAAACAGTAGATAATTTTAAAGTACTGCTACCATTCACAAGCAATTTGATAAAATGAAATAACTTAAATCATTGTTGACTATAGTTCTCACAATTATGTCACAAACATCACACAATTTAAAAGAGATGATGCAAAAATTTGAAGAAAAACTGGGATCAACCCTGAAAATCTAGTACATCTGAACTATATATTCTTCACAATCAACATCAGAGCAGGTATATTGTTTTAGTTTAATTCTGTCATGTTCTAGCTTGCTGGTTCTTCATTTTGAATAATTGGATATTTAGTTTTTAATAGATTTCTAACACTATGGCAGGTTAGTTTGTCAAACCAGTTGTATAATGAAATGTGTTGTTTTTGTCAGTAATCAACTTTGGTTTATTTAGGCTAAATACACAAACACAGTATTCTTTGCTGTTTAGTGTTCTGATCAGCCTTAAAATTAAGAATTCAGTGCGAGTTTCCCATTCATTTTATGGTCATTTACACTAAGTACATAACTCTCTGATCATGACAGGATAATTGGTTCAACATATGTAATCCTGTCATAACTCATTGTGTATTGTCCCTGTGTTTCCTACATTAATATGCTGCATAAAACCCAGCACTTTCTTCAACAGTCACATGACTTGTATTTTGTAGCATTGATACAATGTACTTAAATCTCCTCAGGGGAAGTAAAAAATCATATTTAATTTTATTTTATTTTGTCAGTCAAGCAGAAGCTGAAAATAAAATTAAAATGATTTTCAATAATGTACTTTGACATTGTGAAAACTAATTTCTAATTAGAAATAAAACACTCCTTTAGGGCAACATATGAAGCACAGAGTATTCTCAATACTGACTGCTGTGCCTTTTTTAGATAACAGAAAAGTGTATTATCAATTTACTTTCTGAATAAGTCTGAGAAATTAGTTCTTGGATATTCTCCATAGCTGTGTCACTGACAATTCTTAAGCAGGGGGTTCTACTGAATCCATTATCAAGCAGACTATTTTAAAAGTATACAACTGAGCATTCTATTAATATTTTACAAACACCTTATCAGGGAGGTTAAACATAAATAGTTTGATAAAATTACATCTGGTAAAGTGAGACTAGAAACTTTCAGCAAAAATTCCAAAATAACCCTTTAAGGACATCAGGTGTTTCAGCTATATGGCAATTCTAAATGTCCATGACTTTTTTTTCTTTTTAAGTCTATTTACTAGCTGTGGAATTGCCATATAGCTGAAACAGGTCTACATTGTTTGATAGAAAACACATTTCATTGAAACTCATTTAGTTGAAGCCTCATTTCACTGAAATGAATTGCTGAGCACAATTCACTGAAAGCTCACTTCACTGAAAACTCATTTGACTGAAACTCATTTCGTCTAAACAGATATATGCCCTCTTCCCCACTGTAGTACGATCCTGGAGTTAGTATATATATATATATATATATATATATATATATATATATATATATATATATATATATATATATATATTTAGTAAGGAGAAGTGTAAACCATAGACATGGATTCTTACAAGTGAAATGAATAACTCTTTCCAGAAAATAGTATATACCCAAACTATGTGTGGGGACTACGCCCCCCACACCCCTCACACCCCCTAATTATATATACTAACTCCAGGATTGCACTACAGTGGGGAACAAGGCATATACCTGTTTAGACAAAATGAGTTTTAGTCAAATGTGTTTTCAGTGAAGTGAGCTTTCAGTTAACTGTGCACAGGGAATTCATTTCAGTGAAATGAGGCTTCAATGAAATGAGTTTCAGTGAAATGTGTTTTCTATCAAACAAAGTAGACCCAGTTGAAACACCTGATGTCCTTAAAGGGTCATTTGCATAAATCCCATGCTGCCTCTAATACAAGAGGTTTAAGGAATCACACAGTGGAAAGTCTAGCCTTCTTGATTTTTCTTTTGATTTTTACTGACCGGCTTTTCTGGGTGAACTTTTTACTCAAAATTCCAAAATGAAAATGAAATGTTGATTTGCTGAGGAAATACCGGAAGTAAGAAGATATTGTAGAGATAGGTATATGTGATGTATGCATACACATTTTTATTTTCAATACAGCATAAAACTCCACAAAAGAAAGAAAAAAACTGAAGTAAATGTGTAACATAGCAGTCTTAAAAATAAAGAGGATTAAATCTGAATATGTTAATTCCAGTCTAGAATTCAGTCTAACAAAATTTAAATAAGAGGATCAAATATGAACATGCCAATACCATTCTTAAAGCCTCGATACAATATGATAAAAGCCCTGTCATGTTTAACATGTGATGCATGAGATAAACATCTGTCAAGTTTAACAGCTGATGCCTTCTTCAGAGTCAGAAAATTATAATATTTGTATCTATACAAGAAACTTGTGGCAATATTCAGACCTGAAAATGGAAAATTTCATTTTAAATAATTATATAGTGGAGACTTTTTTCTATTTTCTTTTCCCTGCATACTAAATGTTTTGTCTCTAGACTCCATGAATTATGTGATGCTTGTTCAGTCTGTGCATAAATGATTAGTTATATAGAATACTTTGTTTTCCAGAGATGACACCGCAGCAGAGAGCAGGGAAAAAGGTCCAGGACAATTATTCCACTTGAAAAGGAAAGTTTAATGTGCTCTGAGCTGAATATGAACCCACTACCAGGGAATGAAAGAAACTGGATTTACATACAAATATGGTTCTACTAATATTATGAGAATGAGCTAATAAGTAAAAGGTAGTTCACAATACTACAACTGAGAGTCTTTCATACAGGGAGTTCGCTTTGCAAAGGAGGAAACGCTTTCCTCCAGTAATGTTTGATCAACAGATTAACTTCAGCTCTCCAAATCTGAAAAAAGAAATTGAGAAGCAGTAGCCAGTGATATTGTCAGCTTGAGTAAAATTCAATTACTGGCCTGTCAGTACACTGCCTGGATGCCAGACAAGGGTAAGAGTAAATTATATAGAAAAATGGAAATTGTTGGAACATTCATACAGAAAAATGCTTTGAAGAAGGATTTAGGTTTAAGAGGCTGGCTTTGATCAATTTATGAAATATAATACATGTGATGTATAATATTTGCGAATGTAAACTTGTTAATATGGTTTGATTGCATTTATATAAATGTAAGTTTGCCGATGTTTCAAGTGATAATTCAATAAAGGTGTTTTTTTAAAAAATAATTTCCATGAAGTAATAATTTTGTAAATTATGCATGAACCTAATTTTGCAACTGTACTCTGTTGGCCTTTTTGAGACTATTTCTGTAAAAGCTAAAACTCTGAGTAAAACAATTTTGTCAATATCTGTTGACAATTGATTTCAGGATGGATTTATAAATATCCTTTTTTTCTGTGATGAAAAGTGCTTATCTGTTGAAGTGGATGCTGCACTATTGAATTGGTTCTGGTGTTTCCTGGGGTAGGACAACAAAAAAGAAAAAATGCATAAAGAGAAGACAAGTAACAGTGTTCATAAAAGACATCACATTGTCTTAACAGGACATAGGAAATGACAAAACTATTTCTTTATCTGAAAACCCTGAATGGAACTACATTATTACCAAATGCTGCTCTTTTCTAGTACATCTGCGTGATCTTGGTCACGGTGTCAGAAATGACTGACTGTGATGCCAGTTTTAATATGAAGTCAGCAGTAAAAAAATCTCATTATTTAAATATTTCTTCTTATCTGCCATATGATAATTAAAATAGCATTTTCCAGTCTAAATATCATCTGAATGTGGAGTTCAGACTTGGTTGTGTTGCAGTATGTTATATTTTGTTTAATGGAAGAAGGAACAATAAGCCTATCTTGTCTGCTCTGTAATGTAATAGTTAGAACTGGGTTTAACAACAGGGACAGTCGCTGGGGAATGCTCTGCTTGAGGATTTTCAGGGATACTTTCAGGAACAGGAAAAGATAATGAAATGTTCTCTGGAACAAGAACATTGGACAAATCACTCCGAGAATTAGAGTCTCTGTTGCAGGCAAAATGCTGTAACACTGGCTCAGACACTGGTAATAAATGTTTCCAATTCTGCCTAAATTCCATTCCTTGTGATTCCATGATGTATGATCTCAGTTCTTCACACAAACTTTTCACAAGTCCAATTCAATCAAATCCTTTTGTTGTCTGCATCCTCACTATCTCCCCTTCTTTTAATGGTTTGAAAGGTTTGCTGGTCTTATCATAGTAGGACTTTTGGGACAAACACTTTTTCAGAAGTTGGGCTTTCACTGCTTTGTTGTTTTTAGCACATGGAACCAACAAATTCTTACTAATTGGTAATGTGGTTCTGGTTTGTCTCAACATAAGTCTCTGGGCTGGTGAACCAGGTAGATTATCGCAAGGAATGTTTCTGAGATTAACCAAGTTTAGAAAAACATCAGTATTGTCACATCTCAATTTCTCTAACAGCTGTTTTGCACTTTGAACTGGACATTCAGCCAAGCCGTTTGACTCCAGGTATTCAGGACTACTTGCAATATGAACAAAGTCCCATGTTTCAGCAAATCGTTTGAACTGCTGACTTGTAAACTATGCACCATTGTCAGAAATGACTCTGTGACTACCATGGGCAGGAAAATGTCTCTTCAACTTAGTAATGACAGTACTGGAGGTTAGGTTAGGAAGTAGGTCAGTCTCAGACCAGTTTGAATAAGAGTCTATTAATACCAAGTAATGTTGACCATTCCACTCAAGATATCTGTGGCTACTGTCGACCAAGGTAGTTCAGGAATCTGGCTTAACTGAAGTGGCTCTTTTTGTTTTTTCAGTTTAGTACTATTACAAACAGAACAAGAAGAAAGTACTTTCTCAATATCTTCTGACATAGAAGGCCAAAATACTAGACCTCTCACCCTACTTTTGGTAGGATCAGTTCCTGGGTGACCATGATGCAAGATTTTAATATACTCTTGTTGCAAGGATTGTGGAACAATCACTTTTGGACCTTTCATGATGATACCTTTGTCTGACAAAATCTCATCTCTGAAAGGAAAAAAGAATGAACATGCCCAAATAGTTGGCCATGCCAAGAAAATGCTGCAGGGCTTGGACATTTGCTGTTTGCTTGGAAGGATGTGGTCATAAGCCTGAACTGGTAAACAAATAACCCACATAAGTAACTCCTTGTAGCCTGAATTTACATTTCTGAGGATCAGCTTAAGATTTACTTCACAAGCTCATTCCAGAACTTTCCTGAGGTTTCTATCCTGTTCAACTTCACCATTGCCTCCTACAAGAATATCATCTGCTATTATAGCACATGGTTAGCCAGAAAAAAATTGTTCCAATGCATGTTGGAAGACTTCAGTGGCAGAATGTATTCTGAAAGGCATTCTTTGCTTCCTGTACTCTAGGCCTTACTGAAGCTGGTCTGGGTTTTGCTATGATGTGGGCTGTGGCTGCCATGCCCTTAGGTCTGTATCTTTTAACCTCATGCTGTATACTATCATTAGCATTCTTGCAGCTTCTTCCAGTGCTGTTCTCATTTGTAAGCATATTCATGTGCTTTTCTGTAAGCTCATATATCTGACAAATCTCGATGTCCTTGCTCAAAGTTAAATCACTTTCTCGAAGCAAAATCTTTCTCACTGTGTCATTATTAATGCCACACACAAGCCTGTTTTTTTATCAACTCATCTCTCAGATCACTAAATTGCACATGTTACCCTTATTTCTCAAGTCGGTTATATATGCTGCAAAAGTTTCACCAGGCTTTCGATACCTTTGTGTAAAATAAGTATCTTTCCATTATAATATTTGTTTGGGGGTTACACATTTCTCTAAATTTACATTTTAAGCACTCAGGGTCTTCCCACATTTCAGCCGGTACCACAATATGGTGGTTTTCCCCCTCCTCTGCAAACATGGCATATGCATACACAAATGAATGCTGTCTTTCAATGGCTTCTGAACCAGCTAAATTAAGCAGAATAAATGCCTTTGTATGTGCGTCGTTGTCAGAAAAAGCAGCCTGCATGAAAATATTGTACTCTTGCTCAAATGCTCTCTAATTTGACAACCACGTGGCCAAAGTGGTTAGAAAAACATTTTATATAGCCCACCTAATCATGAAGGGATTCACATCTAGATTAGGGGAGGTCATCGTGCCTCTTTACTCATCCCTCATCAGGCCCATAATCGAGTACAATGCCCCTTTTGGGATGTACCTTACCAAACACCTGCAGCAACTGGAAAGACCCCAAAAGTACCTCACCAAGAGGATCAAAGGGCTCAAAGAGATGCCATATGCTGCCCGGTTAAAGAAACTCCAGCTCTACTCAGTGGCATACCGACTGCTCTGAGGTGACCTGTGCCTGACGTATAAGGCCATGTCCAACCCGGAATTAAGGGACATGCTGCACCTCAAAAAATCCAAATCCCATCTTGCTACACGCTCGAGAGACTTGAACCTCAGCACTGAAATAAATAGGACATGCTGGAGGGACAGATTCATAACCCAGAGGCTCCCTTCACTATGGAATAAAATCCCAGTCCAGGTTAGGCAGAGTCCCTCATTGACTCTCTTCAAGAGGAATCTTGATGAGTGGATGGGAGATCATAGGTTTACCCTGGGTATCACTTCTGTGTCACTGTTAGACAGAGGCACAGTATACTAACCTCAAAAAAAGGGCATAACAAAATTAATTTAAACTGGGTGGCGAAAGCCAAACATACTCTGGCTAGGCTTATAAATGCCCTAGGGCAGATAGCCTAGTATGAACCTATGAACCTATGAACCTATAATGTTCTGCAATATTGTTAACAAACAAAAATGGTCTTGGTGTGTGAAAGCCTTCTGCCATGCCAACAAATTCCTTTAAAACAAAGTGAAAACTTGGCCCTTGTAATTATGTACAAACATTCACACACACCAGGCACTTGTAATAATATTCAAATGCACAACAATCTCTTTGAAATGACTGTAGTTTGCAAAATAACTGCACTGTAATACTGCACACACACACACACACACACACACACACACACACACACACACACACACACACACACACACACACACACACACAGATGCACACACATACACTTGCCAACACTTTGCACACTTTGGATACTTTGAATAGTTTTAGTTAATATGAAAAAGTAGTACAATGCAAAAAAATACAGTCATTTTCCCTTTTTTACGCATTTTATGCAATTTGAATATTGTTTCAAACATTTTCGTAATATTTTGAATATTTTTATCAATATGTCACAGTTTTGGACATTTCGTTTAATAAGAAATTTTTTTGTGTGTTTTGAATACTTTGTTTTATATTCATTGCACAAAAAAATCATTAAGCGAGTTTTAGTACCTGGAATTCATTTCTGACCTGTTTGTGAGTTGTTTGAGCTTTGGATGATCCACTTGTATATATTCCTCCATTTCTGTGTGCCTCATGATTTTGACTCAGGATCCCATTCTGACACCATGTTGCTCATCTTGTGTATCTGAATAAGACTATGAGGCTTGGATGTTCATTTAAATAGTTTATTAGACACAAACACATCAAGATGGATAACAGGAAATTAAACAAACTAACTGACTGACTGCTACACACATACATGCTTTCACTCTGACTGCTCACTCAGAATAGCACTCTTGCTTGCACATGCTCAATGCTTATATGCACATGTCCACTGACTGGAATTCTTAAAGGTACATCAACAAGTCTGATCTACCTTCCCTTTTTTCCCAGTCACCATCTATTTGATTTCATCTCAACTATTAGTAATTTGTTGTCTCTTTCATTGGGCAGTCTCCATAAATGCACACAGTACTTAAGATGTGGTCTGACCAGGTCCAATTATAATAGAAGCATTGTGTCTTCACATGTTGTCTAGTTCCTTAAGGATACATTCCAGAATTCTATTGGCTACTGCCCCTCCTATCTCGCTGACGGCCCAGTCTAGGTGTGATAAACATGTACAAATCCTTTTCCTATGCTGCTGTCATCATTCCACTCCCACCAGCTGCTAATTAATACTTTGCCTTTATTTTTCTTAAACCTCAGCTGTCACCTTTCAGTTCACTTTGTCAGTCTTTTCAAATTCTTCCTTAGATACTCCCTCCCAGTCCTTTACTGGAGCCTCTAATTTTATGTCATCCCAAAATAAGTTGTTCTTACTCTCTGTTCCCTTAGGTGTGGGTAAATCAGCTGAGAAGCAAAGAACCCAGCATTTATCCCTGTGTTACTCTACTAATCACAGTCTTCATTTATGATTTCCCTCTTACCAGAACCCATCATGCCTACAATTTAAGTGATTTAAGCATGCATCAGTCCTGTTCCTTACCCTTGATCCTACCTCCAGCCTCTCTCCTTTTCCTAGCAGCCACATGGGTGGGTACAAGATAAAGGCCATCCTGAAGTCCAGGTACACCACATCTACCTGTGCTACCTACTGGTACTCTACTATCCAGTTCTTATTTAACCAAATCATAAAACTGGATCAAGTGTTGCCGATAGTCACTTAAAGCCACAAATCCATGCTGGTCGTTGAACTCAAATTGTTGTCCTCTAGGAAAACAATAAGCCTTTCCCTCAGGATTCTCTCCATGTCTTTCCCTGACACTGCTGTCAGGCTTACAAGCCTGAATTCTCTGGATTTTTCCTAGCCCTCATTTCTATACAGGGGTACTACAGTTAGTGTCTTCCACTGCTCACTATCTTTCACAGTAACCAGTGCTCTCTTAAAAACATTGGTCAGGGGATTTTCTAGCACACCGACTATATTTTGACTGCAATAGCTACACTTTAGCTGTCAAAATACCAAATCAATAACTACCATTTTTATTGTTATCCTATCTAAGACTGTCCTGCATAGTGAACATTCCAACATAGGAAATGTCAATGCACTACACTCATTTTAATGCATTTTTATACTGTTGAAAGAAAGATTTTCACTTCAGGTTACATTAATCTTCAGTATGCTGAAATCATCAAATCCACTATGAGCCCCTGTAGTTAAACTCATCATATCATAGCTATGTCCTCTCACCACATATTCAAGACTGTAAACAAACACAACTCACAATAAAAATTCCAAACTTTTACAGAAAAAAAATAGCTGAAATGATCATTCACTAAAATGATGTTTCACCCAAATGGGTTTGAAGAATAGTAATTTGCTGAATAGATTATTTGACAAACTGATAAAGACCCTGATAAAGACCCTTATTTTCCTACTATACCATTAAACTACAATTATATGATCTTCAATTCTTCTTGACTGTAATCTACATATCAATCCTTTTTTGCTAAATTGTATATCACATTGTTTTGTTTTAATAATGGAATCTGTTACTTTAACTTCAAACAGGTATTCTTCTAATTAGATGTAAAATCTTAATTTATATTTTTGTCTATTGTTGACATATTTTATGAACTTTGTATTTGCTTATACAATATTTGAATCTACTCTTGGAGCTTTTCTCCATGGGCCTCTACTGAAAATGGGTTACCTAGACCTAGTCAGACTTTCCAGGTAAACAAATGTCAAATAAATAAAATAAAATAAAAATAAATAAATAATCTTAAATTTTGACTAATTCTAATGTAGATAAGACTGAACTTTCTATAAACATTAAAGCTTATAAAAGTGATATATGTTGTGAGAAAAGTTACAGTTCTAACCAAATTAACATTTGTAAATATTCTAAGAGACCCAAAACACTACTATAATAAAATAAACTCAAAAATAAGAAAAAAAGCTATACAAATATGTAAATGAGAAATTTCATCAGACAATACTAAAACATTAAATAACTCTTTAAATACTTTTGTAAAACATGCAGATAATTTTATTAACCGATACAAATTTAATAATGCAATTTCTTACCTTTAACTTACATGTCAAACTTATGGCTAAATTTATACCAGGTGTCCTTATGCTATTAAAATCAAACTACAATTTTAACTCTTTTCTCAAAAATAAAACCTCCGCTACAATCCATTTCTAATTGTTTCCAATACAAAAACAATAAAATAGAATGCTTAAAATTAATGCAAAATAAACAATGCTTAAAAGGGGTGTTTTCTCATCCCTGTTTTTACTACACTTTCCATGTTCAGCCACCCTAACTTTCAAATTTCTCTTGGTTTTAGAAATACAAAAACTATTGCATGCAGTGCACTGAGCATGATAAACAACTCTTATTTGTTTCACATGTATATCTATCCTTAGATCTTACTGTTGCACCCTTAAAACTGCTCACTACAAATGGACTGTTAGCCATATATTTACATTGCTAACATCCAAAACTTGAAAACATCCCACTACTTTTGTTTGTCTTTCTCCATCCCCTGGTACCTTTATATTATATATTTTTTGTATTAGCTGTCCCTCTGTCATCAAACCTTGGTGTTTTTGTAAATATACATTTTAGAATGGGATATTTATAAATATAGTTTGTAAAATGTTTAAATATGCTATTTATATATTTATAGCTTATTGGTATATATATTTTATGTTGAAGATAATTTGTGATTAATATCCATATTTTATTTGTTTTAATATTTTATTCAGTTAGTTTTGACTTTTTACCAGTGCATAAACTTAAATATAGTTGTGTTCATTTCAAATTATCGATCTGATTTATTATGAGCTTAAATTATGCCATGTCATATGTTTCAGATAACTGGAAATTTGTAAATGTAACATTGAATGCTAAAGAAATGAAGTAAATATTTATTTTCCCTGTATGAATTTTTATCAGAGTAAATGCAGTTATTTGAAGCATGTGTACATTGCAATAATAATACAATTTTTTCGAATAGACTTTGTCTTCAAAAGAAAGGCATATCTTATTCCATTTAGGAATTATTTTATTACACTTGTTGATTATTTAATCATAATTTACTTCATACCTTGTTTATATTGTGCATTAGATTAATCCATAGGAATTTTAATTGGTTGCCATTCCAGTTATAGTTATATGTGTCACAACAAGAAAAAGGAACCAACGAACTCAAGAACTAGCCAAAAACAAAATAACAAAAATAAAAACTAGCCAAAAATAAAAAACAAAGTTTTAATGAGAGAATAGTAAGTGCTTTCATTCACACTATAACTTCTTTGGACTATCCCCATTACATCACTCAGACATTTAAATATAAAATCAATAGTTAACATCAATTATCTCAATCAATGTTTTAACCCTTTCCTCTTTAACACAATTTTTAAAATGTTCCTTGTCATTGAAACCTGGGAACCTGCAGGCATCTGACCTAATCTGCTAGCGGTATTCTTTCCAATCTAAGTCATCCTCAGTCACAAAGCTATGTTCATAGCTATTAACATAATCAATCACACTAAACATAAAATAATTCTTATTTCCAATGGTGTCAATAACATCCAAATGATTTTTTTAAATATGTTTAGCCAAAGAATTGTCTGTATTCAGTTTTTCAAAAACATGCAAATGCTCAAATATCCTAGCATTAAACTCTCTAATAGCTCTGCCTATATAAAATGCATAAACTAATATACACCACACTTAGATTTACAGATACATTTATCATTCAACTAAATATTAAAATCCTCCCAAGGCCAATTTAAAGCTAAAATCAAACAACATCTGGCATTAAACTGGCTATACCACTGCAACAAGCCTGGCTAAACACACAGTATGATGATGATTTACCTATTTAACTAGCTACTGTTAATTCCTCCTGACCACAATCAGGGGTAACTGTTATCTTGTAAACCTGTATTTCCATGTTTACCTTTGTATTTGTTTGAACTACCATATCTGTAACTATGTCTTGTTAGTCATTTAATGTAATTGCATTAATTGGAGCTTATCTCCCCGGGCCTCCGCTGAAAACGGACATCGATTCAGTCAGACTATCCTGGTCAACAAATGTAAAATAAATAAATAAATCCCTACTTTTAACAAAAACTCAGGAACCTTCCATAACAAACTTGCAATAATTGTAGAGCTGACACTTAAACATTCCCACATTCAAACTTTATTTTATAGTCATATAAAACAAATCCTTAAGATTCTTACCTTTTTTTATTTACAAAGATTGGAACATCCCCAATTGCACCTCTTAAATCTGAGAAATTCATAAGGAATCTCCAATTATTTTTAATCAGTTCTCTCATCGTCCTGTCTGATTCTGATTCAACTGTAAACTGCTGGATTTCACATTGATTTTATATTTAAATGTTTGAGTGATATAATTGGGATAGTCTGATGAAGTTCTAGTGTGGACGAAAGTGCTTACTATTGTCTAATTAAAACTGTGGTTTTTAGTTTTGGCTAGTTTTTATTTTTGTTATTTTGTTTTTGGCTAGATTGTGAATTCATTGGTTCCTTTGTCTTGTTGTTTATTTGATATGAAATTCCAGAACTCATCCCAAGCAAGTTCCAGTTTTTTAGTGTTGCCCTCCAGTTATACACTCTATGATACACTTTCTGGTTCCATACTTGGTAATGGGGAAGGGATTGTAAGGAGTTTTGTCCAGCCTAAACATGGGTCAGCTACTATTAATAAATATATTTATCCTGAGACTTCCATTATGGTCATTGAGGTTCGTACAGCTGCTGGAGATTCTTTGTTATGTGATTCTATGGTGGGCTCCAGTAATCTGCTTTAAGAAGTAAGTCAAGATTTTGCACTCAGTGGCGATTTGAATTTTGAGTTTAGAAAACTGGAAAATGATGTGTTACAACTCAAAAGATTGCAATGGGACATTTTGTTTTTCTGAGACTTGCCTTTTAGTGAAAAGAGTTTCTAGGAGCTTACAGGTGTTGTGTAAGCCATCTGGAAAATAACTTTCACCTGAACTTTTAGAGGAGTGGAGAGTTCTCAATGAAAAGACAGGTTTATGGTATGTACAGCTGCTTTTAGAGGAAAATAAGCGAAAAATGGGGCAGTTGGATATGTCTATTGTTTTCATTTATAATACTCTGAAAGCCTCTATGTCAGCTTTGATGTTAAAATGGACTTTATATATCAAAAGATGGCAGTAGAAAATGAGATGGAAGTCAACCATAAACTGAAAAAAAATTTTAGAGATAAAAGTGATTATGAAAATGGAGCGGTATTTAATTCCAGTATCAACCAAATGCAGGAAGTTAATATGGAATTCAGCAGTTTGCAGTCAAATTAGAATCAGACAGGAAATGGTTCTAACCAGGAAGAAGGACCACAAAGGTGGAAAGAATTTAGGAGAAGAACACTAATAGTAATGTCAAGAACAATAGAAATGATATGAGAAGAAGGAATGACTTGGGTCATGAATGTGCTTCCCAGGTTTTACAGGAGTTGGAAGTTTTTCAAGCTGGAGGAACAGGAAAAAGAACCTGGGCATAAATTGCACCTCAATCACTGTGACAAAAAAGGTATTACAGCAAGAAGAGCCAATGGAACAGGAATCACAAAAAAATAGTTGAATATTCCAAATTGAAAGGTACCATTTATTCTACTTGTAAGATTATCAGTTTATCCAAATTCACATTAAGTAAAGATCATTTAAGACTGTTGAGTAAAGGGCTTTCCTTTGTACCAGCCCATAGAGCAGTTATTGTTGATACTATTAACTCTGTGAGGGAGTTCGTGTGAACGCTCAATTTAAAAGTTTTATTTCATGGTGATATGCACTTTAATGGCTTTTTATTTAAAAGGCCTATTCATTTTAATCCTGCCCTGTTGCCAGTATTAGAAGCATTTTTAAAAACTACTAAAATTATATCAAATTGGATGCTATATTTTATAATTTAAATGCATATGAGAAAGATGTTTTATTTGATTCTAAAAATAATAAAGATATATATATATATATATATATATATATATATATATATATATATATATATATATATATATTACTAAAGCATATAAAGGAAATACTGTGGTTGTATAAGATTATAGTAATTACTGTCAAGAAATTTTATCAGGTTTAAATAATGAGTCATTTTATAAGAAGGTGGCTTGGTCTGAAATAAAAGCATGCTATAGTTTAATTGACACTATTATTACAGATGATGTATCAATTTTTAGAGTATTTAAACCCAGGTTAAGTAAGACTTTGGGTTACCTAAGATACATAAATATTTATATAAGCCATCTTTCAAACCAATTGTTGCTAGTCAGGGGAGTAAAACAGAAACTATGGCAATTTTTGTGGATAAAAATCTCTAAAAAAATGTATGTAAAAGTGAAGGATTCATTTAATTGTATTAAAAGTATTTCTAACATCAAAATAGATGATCGCATTCTTTTGGTAACAGCAGACATTATGTCCCTGTATACTGTGATTCCTAATGGAGAAGGCTTGGAAGTAGTAAATAAGGAATTACATTGTTTGAATATGTTTTCTGTACAACATGTGAGGTTATTTATTGAAATGGATGTTATTTTGTCATACAATTGTTTTTTTAATTTGATAATAAATTCTTTCAGCAAGTTAATGGTGTAGCAATGGGAGCTGTGATGGCTCCCAGTTATGCTAACTTGTTTGTGACTGGTTGGGAAAAACATGCATATAAATGCCAATAATAAAAAAATACTTATCCATTATTACAAACTACTTTACCAGAAATACTTTACATACCTTCACTCCCTACTAGATGGAGACATTCACCCTAACCCTGGTCCTAATCATACCTCTACCACTGATAAATATACTCTAATTACTAGTAGCTCCATAACCCCTTCCAAGCCAGCAAACTCTCTCCTCATAGCACATCTTAATATAAGCAGCATTAATAATAAAATCACACACCTCCATGCCCCACTAGATGTCCACCAATTTGATATCCTATGCCTATCTGAAACTTGGCTTAAACCCACAATCAAAGATAAGGAAGTTACCCCTCCTGGTTATAATATCATTAGAAATGACCGTACTACCAAAAAGGGAGGAGGGGTTGCAATCCTCTACAAAACCATACTCCAAATTAGCACCATTGACCTTAACCCATGCTTAGACAACAAAGCTGAATTACTTATCACTAAACTTCAAGTCAACCCCAATAAAGCTATAAATGTCATCTGCCAATACCTACCACCAGGAAACAATATTAATACCCTTGAAAATATCCTGAACTGGCTTACTATCAACCTTCCTCAGGAAACTATAATTTTAGGTGACCTCAATATTGATTGGCAGTCCTGTAATAGTTCACACCCTTCTACCCACATTAACCTACATGGCTTTACTCAAACTATTAATTCCTCTACCAGAACTCACAAACCAAACAAGAAAGAAACTATCCTGGACTGGATACTTACTAATAATCCCCTACATACTTACAAAGTAGGGACCCTCCCTGATGATCTAAGTGACCACTCTCTAACCTATTTTATTAGATCTAAAACCAACCTTACTCATCCCAACATTGCCAGAACTGTTCGCTCCAAAAAACAATTTAACCACGGTCTATTCCTTACGGAACTTAAACAATGTAATTGGTCACCACTGAAACATCTTCCACTTGATGAAGCTGTTGCATATTTTAATTCCACATTCTTATCCATCCTGAACCACCATGCCCCACTACGTACTATTAGATGTAAAGCTAAACCTGCACCTTGGCTCTCAAACACTTCAAGGCATAAAATCCATCTGAGAAACAAAGCCTGGGTGAAATGGCGTTCTACCAAAAATCCATTAGATCGCTTAATTTTCAGACAACTAAGAAATGATACAAAAAAAGCCATAGTGCTAGATAAAAAGAACTTTTACCTCCAAATACAGCAAACCCATTTTAATAAGCCTCAAATGTTCTGGAACAGCATTAACAAACTTCTTCATCCAGGACATTCAGTCACCCCCAACCCTCTAGGCTCCAACCCAGATAATCCCATTCACACTGCCAATTCCTTTAACTCCTTCCTTACCAATGCCATCCAATCTCTTGCTAGCCATCTTACACCAGACACTGCAAGCCTGCCTAACTCTTCTTTAAATCCTCCTCCTTCCTTTCTATTGCAACCAGTGTCTACTTCTACTATTTGCTCTCTTCTAATAAAACTTAAACCTTCCACCCCCTCAGCTGACCAACTCCCAGCAGAATACCTTCAAATAGGAGCCAAATCTATAGCCTACCCTATATCCATTCTTATCAACAGAACCATTAGTGAAGGACATGTCCCGACCATCTGGAAAGTTTCTTATATTATTCCTCTACACAAAGGTGGGAACTCAAATGATTTCTCTAATTTTCGTCCCATAGCCTTGCTATCTCCACCAACTAAGAAAAGCCAAACAAAACCAAGAAACGAACTAAGTGATGGCAGAAGTGAACACCAGAGAGAAAATCTTCAGTAATCACAAGTCAATAGCGTATAAAATGTTTAATTTCCGCTTTCGTCACACAACTTCATCAGAAAACAACAAATACAAGTACAAGTGGTTTAAATACATCAACCAATAAATAACTAATTAACTCAATTATCAAATTCATTAAAATGCAAAATTAAAAAATGATAGTTAAACATTAAATAAGCACCCTAAATCAATACTTTTAGGAACAGTCAATTTACGATATTTTAAAAAACATTTTAAATTAATAGCTTCATTAAGTCCTGGTAATAAATCAGATTTTAATCTAACTTGCCAAAGGGTTTCCCATTGTTCTACGTAATTTTTAAAATCCCCAGCTCTCCTATCAGATTTACAGATCTCTAAAACAGAAAACACAAATTTCTTAAAACCTGAGCATGTTACAGAATGTTTATATAAAGCATTGTTAGGGTCCTTACTTTTAATAGCATATAGATGTTCTTTTATGCGGGTACTTAAACTCCTCGTGGTCATTCCCACATAAAAGGCAGGACAAACAGAACACATGCCAATATAAACAAGCCCACGACTGTTGCAATCAATAAAACCAGGAACTTCTATAATCTTTTCTGATGTTATAATATTGATGTAAGGACCTTCAGAAATAAAACAGCAAATTTTACAATGATTACAACGAAACATACCCCTCTTCGTTCTAGCTGTAACAGCGTCATCTGGAAAATGACATTCCAAAATTCTTTTAAGGGTGTTGTTCTTACGAAACACAAACCTTGGTTTAGGTCCAACAACCTGGATGATATCAGGATTTCCCTGAATAACTTTCCAGTTGTTCTCTAAAATGACCTTAATCCTATTACTATCACTACTCATCTCAAGAGAACAAAAATTGTCACAAATGGTGTTGTTGTGTGACCATGTTTTGGCAATATTATTCGTGATGATTGATTGATCAAGAATGGGAGGAAAATGTGTGGAACATTTATCAAAAACCTCATTACCAATGTCTATTAATAACTTTTCTTCATAACCCCGCTGTGCAAACAAAAAAGCAAAAAAATGAAATTCCTGTATCAAATCATGCTCCCTAGTGGTCATTCGACTGGCTCTAATATATTGTCCTCTAGGGACATTTTTCATAACATGCTTGGGATGCCCACTGGAATTGTGCAAGTATCCATTAGTAAAAGTCCCTTTTCTATGGATCCTACTATGAAATCTTTCATCTACGGTGTCCCACCAAATGTGAATATCTAAAAAATTAACAGCTAATCCAACATCACCAACGGTGAATTTGAGGTAGCCGGATAAAGAATTAGCATAACAAAAGAAAGTTTGCACAGTATCACAACTTCCCTCAATAATAAAAATTAAATCGTCAATGTATCTACAGAAAAAAGTAATGTTAAATTTCTGCTTCAAAATGGGAATAAATTCAAACTCCCACCACGCCATAACTAAGTTGGCGTATGCAGGTGCTGCTGGGAACCCATAGCAACACCACGTTTTGCTTATAATATCTGTTGTTAAACAAGAAAAAATTATTTTCCAAAATAATATCTAAAAACCTGCAAATTAAAGAAATAATAGAATTATTAAAAAGCTTCCTATTCACCAAGAAACTACGGACAGCATCAACACCCTCATCTTGGGGGATGCACGTATATAATGAAATGACGTCCATTGTAAAAATAATGTGTTTGGCAGAATCAAAACTTTGCCCTTCAGAAAAAATCCTCATTTTTTCTAAAAAGTGCCAGGAATCCCTAATGAAAGATGGATCATCATCTAATAAAGGTCCTAACACAGCGTCAATAACAAGAGAGATCCCCTCAGTGATGGAATGAGGAGAAGAAACTATAGGTCGTAAGGGGGGATTTAAAACATCCTTGTGGGTCTTGGGAATCCCAAAAATAACCCCTATTTTGGGATGTTCAACCACACAAAAATTATATAAACTGAAGTTAATTTCACCAGACATAAGTGCATCATATAAATGTGAATGTACTGTCCGAAAGCATTTTAAGATGTCATAGAAAGCAATTGGTTCATATTCACAAGTGCTGTCTAATATTCTTAACATATTACAGTTGTAATGTTCATGATCCATGATAACTATATTTGAACCCTTGTCGCTCTTTATAAACCTAAATTGCTCAGTCAAAGCCCTTAAGTTTCTTAAAGCATTCCTTTCTTGATCACTCAAATTGTCACAAACATAATTCTTAGTTTTAAATAATTCATTAACTTCTTTAATGCATAACTCTTCATAAGCTTTGATGGTATAATGTAAATTAGGTACATAGCTCGAAGGCCTGCTGATAACATTACTCATATCAGGAAATCATGCATTAAGAAAGATAAATTTAGATTTCTAGTGAATTTTTTAATGTCAATGATTGTCTTGCCATAATTTGCTCTGTGGCTAGGTATAAAGTTAAGTCCGTATTTCAAGACAGTCATTTCAGAATTTGTAAATGAATGTTCAGTCAAATTAATAATGCCAAAACTGTCCAATTGACCAGTTAGGCTTCATCCCCCGACGAATTCGAGCCCAAAAAAGTCCGACTTCTGGTTAGCACAGTACTTTTGGTACTATTAGTAAACTGTTTTTTCTTACTAGCACAAGTATCAGTAGAAGTAGAAACAAGTTTGTCTTTACTGCCTCTGTTAGTGCCCAAACAGTCAGCAGGATCGTCTGCTGTTTTATCATACTGTTTATTGGTAATGAAGTTACTATCTTGATGTTTATCAGGCAAAATGCCTGTGGCTAAAGAAGGAGAAGGCAAAATGGGCGGAAAATCCAAATCATAATCGCTCTTACCTCCTTTAGACACACTAGTACCAATATCTGAATTGCCAGAAAAAAACTTAGAAGCAGTAGCAGAATGGCTGCGTTTGTTAACAAAATTAGCACCTTGTCCTTGATTGACATTGTTACGATAGTTAGATGCAAAATTATTGTAGGCGGTCTTATTGTCATAAGAAATAATATCTCTATCTAGCTTAGACCACTTCCTATTGAACCGTTAGTGTGTTGATTCAATTCTTTAGTTAAGAAAGAAAAAAATGTGTTAAGTCTATCTACAGAAAGCTGATTTTTGATAGAAGTCTCAATTTCAATAATGTCATTCATAAGTAAAGCCATGTTTTGAATGTTATTGTCTATTAATAGTTTCAGAAAACGTAAACCGGCTTCATTAAAAAATATAACAAGTGAATCAAACATTGGGTGACCTAAATTAACACCGTTCGGGCATTTAAAAAAACGTAGCCCTTTAGGTACCACACCAAGTTCAATACATTTAGTAAAATAACAATTCTCTATGTCCAAAGACTTGTACCTTTTTAACAATTTTAAAAGGTGATCTCGTTGACTATTTAGTTGACCACTGTTAACTTCCAAAAGGCCCCGACTGGACATGCTGAAAGGATTATTGTCCCGGTTAAGTAAATGCGCACAACTGGCATTGTTAGAGCTACCGGCACAGAAAGGCAAACGTTGTCTCTTAGCTTCACGCCCAATATCAGAAAGCAAGAGACTGCCCAAATCAATCACTGTTTCTAATTCATCGCTGGCCCCGACTGGGCTGGAAACTTGAATTAAATTGTCTGAACCACTGGCTTTTGCCACCAAAAACTTCAATGAAGTTTGAATGTCAAGTAAGGTAGCAATTAACAAACCGTTGACTTTGTCAGTTCCCGACATCGGTGTAGAATGCACCGATAAATTCAACAGGGTATCATCAGCAACTTCTGCCATAACAAGGCTGAAAAATGACCACCAACTAAGAAAAGCCAAACAAAACCAAGAAACGAACTAAGTGATGGCAGAAGTGAACACCAGAGAGAAAATATTCAGTAATCACAAGTCAATAGCGTATAAAATGTTTAATTTCCGCTTTTGTCACACAACTTCATCAGAAAAAAACAAATGCAAGTACAAGTGGTTTAAATACACCAACCAATAAATAACTAATTAACTCAATTATCAAATTCATTAAAATGCAAAATTAAAAAATGATAGTTAAACATTAAATAAGCACCCTAAATCAATACTTTTAGGAACAGTCAATTTACGATATTTTAAAAAACATTTTAAATTAATAGCTTCATTAAGTCCAGGTAATAAATCAGATTTTAATCTGCGGGTACTTAAACTCCTCGTGGTCATTTCCACATAAAAGGCAGGACAAACAAATTTCTGAAGGTCCTTACATCAATATTATAACATCAGAAAAGATTATAGAAGTTCCTGGTTTTATTGATTGCAACAGTCGTGGGCTTGTTTACATTGGCATGTGTTCTGTTTGTCCTGCCTTTTATGTGGGAATGACCACGAGGAGTTTAAGTACCCACATAAAAGAACATCTATATGCTATTAAAAGTAAGGACCCTAACAATGCTTTATATAAACATTCTGTAACATGCTCAGGTTTTAAGAAATTTGTGTTTTCTGTTTTTAGAGATCTGTAAATCTGATAGGAGAGCTGGGGATTTTAAAAATTACGTAGAACAACGGGAAACCCTTTGGCAAGTTAGATTAAAATCTGATTTATTACCAGGACTTAATGAAGCTATTAATTTAAAATGTTTTTTAAAATATCGTAAATTGACTGTTTATTTTGGGATGTTCAACCACAAAAATTATATAAACTGAAGTTAATTTCACCAGACATAAGTGCATCATATAAATGTGAATGTACTGTCCGAAGCATTTTAAGATGTCATAGAAAGCAATTGGTTCATATTCACAAGTGTTGTCTAATATTCTTAACATATTACAGTTGTAATGTTCATGATCCATGATAACTATATTTGAACCCTTGTCGCTCTTCATAAACCTAAATTGCTCAGTCAAAGCCCTTAAGTTTCTTAAAGCATTCCTTTCTTGATCACTCAAATTGTCACAAACATAATTCTTAGTTTTAAATAATTCATTAACTTCTTTAATGCATAACTCTTCATAAGCTTTGATGGTATAATGTAAATTAGGTACATAGCTCGAAGGCCTGCTGATAACATTACTCATATCAGTTAAATCATGCATTAAGAAAGATAAATTTAGATTTCTCGTGAATTTTTTAATGTCAATGATTGTCTTGCCATAATTTGCTCTGTGGCTAGGTATAAAGTTAAGTCCGTATTTCAAGACAGTCATTTCAGAATTTGTAAATGAATGTTCAGTCAAATTAATAATGCCAAAACTGTCCAATTGACCAGTTAGGCTTCGCCCCCCGACGAATTTGAGCCCAAAAAAGTCCGACTTCTGGTTAGCACAGTACTTTTGGTACTATTAGTAAACTGTTTTTTCTTACTAGCACAAGTATCAGTAGAAGTAGAAACAAGTTTGTCTTTACTGCCTCTGTTAGTGCCCAAACAGTCAGCAGGATCGTCTGCTGTTTTATCATACTGTTTATTGGTAATGAAGTTATTATCTTGATGTTTATCAGGCAAAATGCCTGTGGCTAAAGAAGGAGAAGGCAAAATGGGCGGAAAATCCAAATCATAACGCCTTACCTCCTTTAGACACACTAGTACCAATATCCGAATTGCCAGAAAAACTTAGAAGCAGTAGCAGAATGGCTGCGTTTGTTAACAAAATTAGCACCTTGTCCTTGATTGACATTGTTACGATAGTTAGATGCAAAATTATTGTAGGCGGTCTTATTGTCATAAGAAATAATATCTCTATCTAGCTTAGACCACTTCCTATTCGGAACTTCGTTAGTGTGTTGATTCAATTCTTTAGTTAAGAAAGAAAAAAATGTGTTAAGTCTATCTACAGAAAGCTGATTTTTGATAGAAGTCTCAATTTCAATAATGTCATTCATAAGTAAAGCCATCTTTTGAATGTTATTGTCTATTAATAGTTTCAGAAAACGTAAACCGGCTTCATTAAAAAATATAACAAGTGAATCAAACATTGGGTGACCTAAATTAACACCGTTCGGGCATTTAAAAAAACGTAGCCCTTTAGGTACCACACCAAGTTCAATACATTTAGTAAAATAACAATTCTCTATGTCCAAAGACTTGTACCTTTTTAACAATTTTAAAAGGTGATCTCGTTGACTATTTAGTTGACCACTGTTAACTTCCAAAAGGCCCCGACTGGACATGCTGAAAGGATTCTTGTCCCGGTTAAGTAAATGCGCACAACTGGCATTGTTAGAGCTACCGGCACAGAAAGGCAAACGTTGTCTCTTAGCTTCACGCCCAATATCAGAAAGCAAGGGACTGCCCAAATCAATCACTGTTTCTAATTCATCGCTGGCCCGACTGCTGGAAACTTGAATTAAATTGTCTGAACCACTGGCTTTTGCCACCAAAAACTTCAATGAAGTTTGAATGTCAAGTAAGGTAGCAATTAACAAACCGTTGATTTTGTCAGTTCCCGACATCGGTGTAGAATGCACCGATAAATTCAACAGGGTATTATCAGCAACTTCTGCCATAACAAGGCTGAAAAACGACCACCAACTAAGAAAAGCCAAACAAAACCAAGAAACGAACTAAGTGATGGCAGAAGTGAACACCAGAGAGAAATATTCAGTAATCACAAGTCAATAGCGTATAAAATGTTTAATTTCCGCTTTGTCACACAACTTCATCAGAAAACAAATGCAAGTACAAGTGGTTTAAATACACCAACCAATAAATAACTAATTAACTCAATTATCAAATTCATTAAATGCAAAATTAAAAATGATAGTTAAACATTAAATAAGCACCCTAAATCAATACTTTTAGGAACAGTCAATTTATATTTTAAAAACATTTTAAATTAATAGCTTCATTAAGTCCAGGTAATAAATCAGATTTTAATCTGGTACTTAAACTCCTCGTGGTCATTTCCACATAAAAGGCAGGACAAACAAATTTCTGAAGGTCCTTACATCAATATTATAACATCAGAAAAGATTATAGAAGTTCCTGGTTTTATTGATTGCAACAGTCGTGGGCTTGTTTACATTGGCATGTGTTCTGTTTGTCCTGCCTTTTATGTGGGAATGACCACGAGGAGTTTAAGTACCCACATAAAAGAACATCTATATGCTATTAAAAGTAAGGACCCTAACAATGCTTTATATAAACATTCTGTAACATGCTCAGGTTTTAAGAAATTTGTGTTTTCTGTTTTAGAGATCTGTAAATCTGATAGGAGAGCTGGGGATTTTAAAATTACATAGAACAACGGAAACCCTTTGGCAAGTTAGATTAAAATCTGATTTATTACCAGGACTTAATGAAGCTATTAATTTAAAATGTTTTTTAAAATATCGTAAATTGACTGTTCCTAAAAGTATTGATTTAGGGTGCTTATTTAATGTTTAACTATCATTTTTTAATTTTGCATTTTAATGAATTTGATAATTGAGTTAATTAGTTATTTATTGGTTGGTGTATTTAAACCACTTGTACCTGCATTTGTTGTTTTCTGATGAAGTTGTGTGACAAAAGCGGAAATTAAACATTTTATACGCTATTGACTTGTGATTACTAAAGATTTTCTCTCTGGTGTTCACTTCTGCCATCACTTAGTTCGTTTCTTGGTTTTGTTTGGCTTTTCTTAGTTGGTGGTCGTTTTTCAGCCTTGTTATGGCAGAAGTTGCTGATGATACCCTGTTAAATTTATCGGTGCATTCTACACCGACGTCGGGAACTGACAAAGTCAACGGTTTGTTAATTGCTACCTTACTTGACATTCAAACTTCATTGAAGTTTTTGGTGGCAAAAGCCAGTAGTTCAGACAATTTAATTCAAGTTTCCAGCCCAGTCAGGGCCAGCGATGAATTAGAAACAGTGATTGATTTGGGCAGTCCCTTGCTTTCTGATATTGGGCGTGAAGCTAAGAGACAACATTTGCCTTTCTGTGCCGGTAGCTCTACAACGCCAGTTGTGCGCATTTACTTAACCGGGACAATAATCCTTTCAGCATGTCCAGTCGGGGCCTTTTGGAAGTTAACAGTGGTCAACTAAATAGTCAACAAGATCACCTTTTAAAATTGTTAAAAAGGTACAAGTCTTTGGACATAGAGAATTGTTATTTTACTTAATGTATTGAACTTGGTATGGTACCTAAAGGGCTACATTTTTTTAAATGCCCGAACGGTGTTAATTTAGGTCACCCAATGTTTGATTCACTTGTTATATTTTTTAATGAAGCCGGTTTACGTTTTCTGAAACTATTAATAGACAATAACATTCAAAAGATGGCTTTACTTATGAATTACATTATTGAAATTGAGACTTCTATCAAAAATCAGCTTTCTGTAGATAGACTTAACACATTTTTTTCTTTTTTAACTAAAGAATTGAATCAACACACTAACGAAGTTACGAATAGGAAGCGGTCTAAGCTAGATAGAGATATTATTTCTTATGACAATAAGACCGCCTACAATAATTTTGCATCTAACTATCGTAACAATGTCAATCAAGGACAAGGTGCTAATTTTGTTAACAAACGCAGCCATTCTGCTACTGCTTCTAAGTTTTTTTCTGGCAATTCAGATATTGGTACTAGTGTGTCTAAAGGAGGTAAGAGCGATTATGATTTGGATTTTCCACCCATTTTGCCTTCTCCTTCTTTAGCCACAGGCATTTTGCCTGATAAACATCAAGATAATAACTTCATTACCAATAAACAGTATGATAAAACAGCAGACGATCCTGCTGACTGTTTGGGCACTAACAGAGGCAGTAAAGACAAACTTGTTTCTACTTCTACTGATACTTGTGCTAGTAAGAAAAAACAGTTTACTAATAGTACCAAAAGTACTGTGCTAACCAGAAGTCAGACTTTTTTGGGCTCGAATTCGTCGGGAGACGAAGCCTAACTGGTCAATTGGACAGTTTTGGCATTATTAATTTGACTGAACATTCATTTACAAATTCTGAAATGACTGTCTTGAAATACGGACTTAACGTTATACCTAGCCACAGAGCAAATTATGGCAAGACAATCATTGACATTAAAAAATTCACGAGAAATCTAAATTTATCTTTCTTAATGCATGATTTACCTGATATGAGTAATGTTATCAGCAGGCCTTCGAGCTATGTACCTAATTTACATTATACCATCAAAGCTTATGAAGAGTTATGCATTAAAGAAGTTAATGAATTATTTAAAACTAAGAATTATGTTTGTGACAATTTGAGTGATCAAGAAAGGAATGCTTTAAGAAACTTAAGGGCTTTGACTGAGCAATTTAGGTTTATGAAGAGCGACAAGGGTTCAAATATAGTTATCATGGATCATGAACATTACAACTGTAATATGTTAAGAATATTAGACAACACTTGTGAATATGAACCAATTGCTTTCTATGACATCTTAAAATGCTTTCGGACAGTACATTCACATTTATATGATGCACTTATGTCTGGTGAAATTAACTTCAGTTTATATAATTTTTGTGTGGTTGAACATCCCAAAATAGGGGTTATTTTTGGGATTCCCAAGACCCACAAGGATGTTTTAAATCCCCCCTTATGACCTATAGTTTCTTCTCCTCATTCCATCACTGAGGGGATCTCTCTTGTTATTGACGCTGTGTTAGGACCTTTATTAGATGATGATCCATCTTTCATTAGGGATTCCTGGCACTTTTTAGAAAAAATGAGGATTTTTTCTGAAGGGCAAAGTTTTGATTCTGCCAAACACATTATTTTTACAATGGACGTCATTTCATTATATACGTGCATCCCCCAAGATGAGGGTGTTGATGCTGTCCGTAGTTTCTTGGTGATTAGGAAGCTTTTTAATAATTCTATTATTTCTTTAACTTGCAGGTTTTTAGATATTATTTTGGAAAATAATTTTTTCTTGTTTAACAACAGATATTATAAGCAAAAACGTGGTGTTGCTATGGGTTCCCCAGCAGCACCTGCATACGCCAACTTAGTTATGGCGTGGTGGGAGTTTGAATTTATTCCCATTTTGAAGCAGAAATTTAACATTACTTTTTTCTGTAGATACATTGACGATTTAATTTTTATTATTGAGGGAAGTTGTGATACTGTGCAAACTTTCCTTTGTTATGCTAATTCTTTATCCGGCTACCTCAAATTCACCGTTGGTGATGTTGGATTAGCTGTTAATTTTTTAGATATTCACATTTGGTGGGACACCGTAGATGAAAGATTTCATAGTAGGATCCATAGAAAAGAGACTTTTACTAATGGATACTTGCACAATTCCAGTGGGCATCCCAAGCATGTTATGAAAAATGTCCCTAGAGGACAATATATTAGAGCCAGTCGAATGACCACTAGGGAGCATGATTTGATACAGGAATTTCATTTTATTGCTTTTTTGTTTGCACAGCGGGGTTATGAAGAAAAGTTATTAATAGACATTGGTAATGAGGTTTTTGATAAACGTTCCACACATTTTCCTCCCATTCTTGATCGATCAATCATCACGAATAATATTGCCAAAACATGGTCACACAACAACACCAGTTGTGACAATTTTTGTTCTCTTGAGATGAGTAGTGATAGTAATAGGATTAAGGTCATTTTAGAGAACAACTGGAAAGTTATTCAGGGAAATCCTGATATCATCCAGGTTGTTGGACCTAAACCTAGGTTTGTGTTTCGTAAGAACAACACCCTTAAAAGAATTTTGGAATGTCATTTTCCAGATGACACTGTTACAGCTAGAACGAAGAGGGGTATGTTTCGTTGTAATCATTGTAAAATTTGCCGTTTTATTTCTGAAGGTCCTTACATCAATATTATAACATCAGAAAAGATTATAGAAGTTCCTGGTTTTATTGATTGCAACAGTCGTGGGCTTGTTTACATTGGCATGTGTTCTGTTTGTCCTGCCTTTTATGTGGGAATGACCACGAGGAGTTTAAGTACCCGCATAAAAGAACATCTATATGCTATTAAAAGTAAGGACCCTAACAATGCTTTATATAAACATTCTGTAACATGCTCAGGTTTTAAGAAATTTGTGTTTTCTGTTTTAGAGATCTGTAAATCTGATAGGAGAGCTGGGGATTTTAAAAATTACGTAGAACAATGGGAAACCCTTTGGCAAGTTAGATTAAAATCTGATTTATTACCAGGACTTAATGAAGCTATTAATTTAAAATGTTTTTTAAAATATCGTAAATTGACTGTTCCTAAAAGTATTGATTTAGGGTGCTTATTTAATGTTTAACTATCATTTTTTAATTTTGCATTTTAATGAATTTGATAATTGAGTTAATTAGTTATTTATTGGTTGGTGTATTTAAACCACTTGTACTTGCATTTGTTGTTTTCTGATGAAGTTGTGTGATGAAAGCGGAAATTAAACATTTTATACGCTATTGACTTATGATTACTGAAGATTTTCTCTCTGGTGTTCACTTCTGCCATCACTTAGTTCGTTTCTTGGCCTTGCTATCTCCCCTGGCAAAAATTATGGAAAAATGTATTCAGAAACAACTTCTAAACCACCTTCTTCAAAATAAGCTACTGGCTAACTGTCAACATGGCTTCAGACCTTGCCATAGTACCACCATTGCCCTGCCATCTTTTACAGACTGTATTAACAATAATCGTAACAATGGCTTTCATTCCTATGCAGTATTCGTTGATTTATCCAAAGCCTTCAACATGGTTCATCACCAGCTGCTCTTGCATATCATGCAATCTCTGTCCCTTGACCAATTAACCATCAACTGGTTCAAATCTTATCTTAATAACAGAAAACAAGCAGTTCTCTGGCACAATAATCTTTCTAATCTCCCTTGGTGTCCCTCAGGGCTCCATATTAGGGCCGCTCCTATTTTCCATCTATAGTAATGATCTTCACTCAGCTGTTCCTCATTCTACCTGCATTCAGTACGCAGATGACTCCACTATTATCTGCTCAGCTACCTCTCAAATTGAACTGCAAACCATAACCCAGAATGCATTTAACACTGTGGAACAATGGTTTACAAACTGCTGTCTCCTCCTAAATCCAAAGAAAACAAAACTGCTACTCTTCTCCCCAACACGTAAGTCCACCCCCATAGAATTTACACTTACATCTAACAATGGCACTGTTATCCCTCCAGACCCAACTACCAAGCTCCTAGGAATAACTATTGACAATAACCTCAACTTTGACACACATATTAACAGTAAAATAAAAACAGTCAACAAGAAACTTGGATCCCTCTATAGAATCAGACCCTTTCTTACTCCAACAGCCAGGACTGCTATAGCCAGAACTCATCTCATTTCTACTCTACTCTATGCCTCACCCACCTATACAAACCTTTCTAAAACCAACATACACAAGCTGACTGTATCCTATAATAATATTGCCAGATTTGCTGCTGCCTCTCCTTTCCGAACTCACCACTGTCTAAATCTTACACAACTTGATTGGTTAGAATTTTTGCAGCATCTTCATTTTTCACAAATTACTATTGCCCATAATAGAATGTATCAACCCTCTAATACTCCTATACTCTCAAGCCTACTCTACCCTCTACCATAATCCTAAAAACTTACGCTCTGCTAATAAACTACTCTTTAACACCAGCAGAGCTAACAATGTAGCAGGTGACTCCCTCTTCTGTAACACAGTTGGTAAGTTATGGAATATTCTACCCACTGAACTTACTACTCTCTGCTCTCACAAACTTTTCAAAAAGAAGCTCAAGCTTCATCTCAAGAAACACTGGTTATGTTCCTGAATTATCCCTGATTAACTGCTGTTTCTTCTCACTACAACTACCTGCATCAACTACCCTTCTCTTCTAAATCTGCTTATTATAAATCGAGTGACTGAATTCTTTATATTTACTTCTTTATTATCATCTTTGTTTAACTGCTTTACCATCGTATACATTGCATATATTCTTCTGTAGACTTTTCCATGACCATATTTTAAATGTATTTTTTTTTCTATTATTCTGTAGACTTTTTTTATGACCATACTTAAATGTTTTTTATTATATATTGTTTTGATTCTACTTTTGGTCTATCATATGTTGTCTATTGTATTATTCATATTGTTTTGCACATGGAGCTTTTCTCCCCGGGCCTCTACTGAAAATGGACATATATCCAGCTAGACTAGTCAAATGTAGACTAGTCAACAAATGTAAAATAAAAAAAAATAAATAAATAAAAATAAAATAAAAAATAAATCCAAGTATTTTAAATGCATGATTTTATATAAATGCGTATCTTATGGAAAGGTGATATTCTAGAGTTAATTTGTTTTATCTCAACAATGTTTCTGCTTACTTAAAATTTACTTTCAAAGTGAATGCAAAACGTATTCATTTTCTGGATGTTACAATTTATAAAAATGTAGCAGAAGGATTAATGAATGTTAAAATACAAAAGACAAATTTTCAAAGCACGCATAATGCTAAGCTTAAAGAAAATATAGTAAAGGGGAAATTTATTAGGGTGAGTAGGTTGACTGATGACTCTGAGATTTTTATCAATGAATGTAGTTTATTGCAGCAGAAGTTTGAGGGAATAGGGTATCCTAAGCCATTAGTAGATAAATTGCTTAATGAAGTAAACAAAAAGGAAAAGTGGAAATCAAACCTGTTAGTACTTATGATGGAGAAAATGGCAATTTGGTTAAGAAGCAGGCTAAGAAAAATTTTACTACAGCCTGTTTTTTGAGTAATTCTGTAGCTGAGAAAAAGATTAGAGATCTTTACCTTGGTTGTTGCAGCCTAATAAATTATTTTTATCAACTCCAACCATTTATCTGGTGAACCCCCATTTATCCATTATTTCAAATACTTAACCCTGTCAATACTCTGTCAAAGGCCTTTTCCACATCCAACAATACTAGCACTATTTCATACCACTATGTTATGTGCCTTCTGTATTATGAACATAACTTTAATAAGATCCCTTGCCCCCCCACACACACACACACACATACACATGTACAGAAAAACAGACTGATCAATGTGTATGGTTTTCTATGGTTTTCAAAAGTATTTTGCCTAGTTTGTCTGCTAATCCCAACATAAAGCACTTACTCGTGGTTCAGTATTGGTATTGGATGATACGAAGCTGGAACCACAGCTCCTTGACTATCACTAAAATATAGCTTTTCTACCACTGTCTTCTTATTCCAAATTCATTTGTCTTCCCACTTTTGCAGAAATTGCCTTATATGCCTTTCTCTTTCCATACCTTCTTTTCCTCCTTTTCTTCTCTGTTTCTGTGAATCTGAGATTCTACATTATTCCTCCTCTTACTGCTCGTCTCCTATTTTCTTGCTCTTTCTGCCACTTTCTCACTCTCATTCCTTTACAGTGGTTTTGTTTCATCTCACTTCATTTCCTTCACTCCCTGTGTTTTATACAATTCTTCCACTATTTTCATTATTTTTTACCATTTCTTCTTCCATCTTTAGCAAATATGTTGAGAATGTCCATTGGGCATCTAGTCTTCCACAATGCTCTTCTCTCAGCTTTATCATTATCATCACATGAACTGTTATTGCTACTGATTCTGTTAAAGTTTCAGCTCCCATTTGGGCATGATTTAGTTTTACATAACATTTAATTAGCCTGCTAAACTGAATAAACGAAAACCAGGACTAGTTGCTTCAGGCAGAACAAACAGACACTTTATTACGTGAGCGCTTTCGGGAAATTCAATGACTTCCCTTCCTCAGACAAAAGCATATGCTTGCAAACTTCAATAAATAGCAAGCCTTAATGCATAAATTAAACAATCAAGTAATTAACAAAAATCAGACATTCTTTAAAGATAAATCAGTTAAAAAGCCAAATGTAAGCTTAAGAATTAAATACTACCCATAAAGCAGAAAAAATTTGTGAATTGGATTTCCGTACCTTCTGTCAAGGAGGGTCTAGAACGAAGAAAGGAGGGTTTAATATAAAAGACAATGAACGGGACTTTATCAGGCTTCTAAAGGACTGTAAAATAAGAATGATGAAGCCGGATAAAGGGGGTGGTTTAGTTTGTATGGATCATGACACCTATGTTGCATCTATGTTATTACATTTAGAAAATCCAGCCTATCAAAAGATTAGCCGTAATGAATTGAATACTGCTTATGCTAAAATTAAACAGGTCTTGGATGACTTGTTTATAGAAGCTGCTACTGATGTTGATTTATTTGCATTTCTTTCCATGCCAGCCCCTAGAATAGCTTCTTTTTTCGGCATTCCTAAGATCCATAAACGCCTTTCCGACCCCCCTTTTAGACCAATTGTGGATGGGTGAGGGTCTATCCCATATGGATGTGCCAAGTACATTGATAGCATCTTAAAGCCCCTTATTGAAAAAGAAAGTCAAATCTGTAAAGATTCTTGGGGTTTCCTAAGGGCTTTCAGTAGTTTCCTGTTTAGAGATGATTACATCTTTTTGACTGTTGATGTGAGGGACCTCTATACAGTGATCCCTCACGACTTAGGCTTAGAGTGGGTTAGGGACTTCCTGTACGTCAGAAATGTTAACAACAATACCATCTATGTTGTTGAAACACTACTTGAACTAGTTCTTACTAATAACTTTATGTTTTTTGAGGGAGATCTTTTTGTCCAGAAGTCAGGGGTAGCAATGGGCTCCCCCTGTGGTGGCAGTTTTGCCAACTGTATTATGGCTCAATGGGAGACCACAAAGTTATTTGAAGATCCGCTTTTTAAGCAAAATGTTGCCTGGTACACTAGGTATCAGGACGACATGTTTTTCCTGTGGAAAGGACCACAGGATGCTATTGCTGACTTCATTGCGTCTATTTCTAGTTTAACTGACTTTTTGGAGTTCACTTATAGTATTGGGTTGGATTCCATCAGCTTTCTTGACATATGTATCCAAAAAGATTATGTCAACAAAAGTTTAAAAGTTCCATCTTCAGGAAACCCACCTACTCTAATGCCTTTCTCCATTTTTCAAGTTGTCACCCCTACCACTAAAAGAGAGGGGTCGTTAAAGGGCAGCTTGTTAGAGCTGCTAGGATGGTTTCTGAGGAAGCCGACTTTTTGGAGGAATGTAAATTGTTGGAAAGAATGTTTATAAAGAGAGGATATCCCTTGCCACTTGTGCAATCTTTAGAGATGGAGGTTATTAATAAACGGCAAAATGGATTTTATAAACCACTATTGCTAGTTTTTGGGTTAGAAGGGTCTGAAATGGAAGAACTAGTTATCCCATTGGAAGACCTAAGAAACAATAATAGAAATAAAAATGTTATTAGGTTCTTTTGCACTTACAACCTTGACCATTCCTTTATTAGGGCTACCTTGGCGAAAAATTGGGCTCTACTAATGGAAGACCCTCTTTTAGCCAAGGTTTTAGGTGATCAACCCACTATCACTTTTAGAAGAGGGTTGAATTTGAAATCTTTACTTCAATACACCAATAAAACTAAGTGTTTTAGGCCCAAAGGAATGGTAAGATGCGGGTTTTGTCATCAATGTAAACACCTGAACCTAGCCTATCAGGTCAACATTAGGGGGGTTCAGTTTAAAATTCAAGGTCACTTTTCCTGTGACTCAATGGGAGTAGTTTACTGTGCTCTATGTCAGGATTGCAACGCCTTTTACATTGGTAAAACTGAGCGAAAGCTTAAGCAACGCATATATGAGCACTATTATGCAATCAGTAAATGTGACCTTACGAATGCCCTAGCTAGGCACATTAATGATCACCCTGGCCATTTCTTTAAGTTTTCAGTTCTCACCCAAATTAATAAGGATGATAGAGGTGGGCCCTGGCAGATTAATCTTGAAATCGAAGAATTAAGATGGCAGGTTTTGACTGCATCTTATTTAATGCCTGGTCTCAATGAGACCGTGTCCATTAAATGCTGTCTCAAAAGATTAGCCTTGAAAAGGTAGATTAAAAACATGCCTTTGGTGGCTCTGTTTATATTTTGTTTGTTTTTTGTTTTTTATTTAGTCTTTTTTGCCCACCTTTTCTAAAAAGGTTTAGATTAAATTAAATTTTATCTTTTCTATGTTGATTTATTTGTTTTCTGCTATGTAGCAATCTTGTAAGTGTTGGTGTCCTTGGCACTTTTTAATTTATTTTTATTATAGCTTGTGCCTTTTTAAAGTTCTGCTTTATGGGTAGTATTTAATTCTTAAGCTTACATTTGGCTTTTTAACTGATTTATCTTTAAAGAATGTCTGATTTTTGTTAATTACTTGATTGTTTAATTTATGCATTAAGGCTTGCTATTTATTGAAGCTTGCAAGCATATGCTTTTGTCTGAGGAAGGGAAGTCATTGAATTTCCCGAAAGCGCTCACGTAATAAAGTGTCTGTTTGTTCTGCCTGAAGCAACTAGTCCTGGTTTTCATTTATTCAGTTTAGTGTGTTTACATCGTGCATTTAATTTGCCTGGCCCAGGTATTATATCTATGTGAATAAAAAGTGTAACCACCCTTCTCTTTTCCTGACTCTCTTATGCCCCAGGTTTCCACCCATCCCATTTGTTTCATATAGATACATTAACCATCTGCCTGCCTTGGTTACTTTCCTACAACTCAGTCACTTATCCACCTGATCTCTGCCTTTGTTTTTATTCCAACCTCCTATCATCAATCTAATAGCTTATTGGAATCCAGCAGTCTCTGCCAAAATCCCTCTTAGGACATTTATTTTGATATTAGGGCGTATGTATACAGACATTATGGTACATTTCCTGCCATTTAAAGTGCATTTTTTTCCTTTTTTGACTTCTAATGTCGACTCTATTTGCAATGGCCATGGCTTCTTTTTTAACATAAGGGATCCTCTTTGCTTTTACTTCACCTATGATGAGCCTGCTGCCACTATATATCCCCCTCCCCCCTGTACTTTTTACATTCAACTTCCAGCAAATGTGTCTCTTGAATTGCCAGTATATGAGAGTTTGTAGGTCTCATGTATCCCAATACATGCTTGCTTTTTGTTTTCACTCCCTGGAACATTCATGTACCAGGAGCTAATGTTTATCTCAATACCCCCCATTTTCTACCACCTGTTATCCCCTCTTTTTCACACATTGTTATTATCCTTCTTTGCCTGTATTCCTTGCTCTATTTTTCTATGATTTTGGAGTCCCAATTTCTTAGTTTTCTTACTTGTTCCCATCTTCTTTGTTCTGTTTTATGTCAAGATACTATAAATCCTATCTCCCCATGATGACTCTTATGTATTACTCAAACTTATCTACAAAATTCACTTCCACATTCAGAGATTGTCTGTCTCTGTACGATACAGTTTGCTGTTTGTGCTTGTTATCTGCCATCATTATAGCATTGCAAAAATTGCATTTAGGTATCCGCTTTCTCTGTTCTTCTTTATCTGTGCCTAACTTATGGGATATTACTTTGTTTCTCCACATTGATACTCCTACCTTCATATTTTCACCTTCTGCTAGAATTATCCCTGCCTCTATTTGTCCAAGCCTGGCCTCTAGGTTGTTCCCCTGCTTCTCTCATAGGTGTTTACTAGGCTAATGACCACAAGGTCCTAGCCATTCTTCCCAAATTTCTGCAAGTTCTGATACCTTAAATAAGTGTAAGCAGGGGCCTGGGAGATGAACCATTTACAGGTTGTCTGTGTCCATTAGAGACATATTTGCCAAACCAGGGATGGTTTCCTGTTCCCCATCCAAATGTACAAGTTACACTTGGATTGGATTAGGGAGGAACTCTGCTTCACAGGAATGGGGAGCCTGTTCCAGAGATGGGTTAGTCTCTGGGATACATACCTGTCTCTCCAGTGGGTCCTATTTATATCACAGGCAAGGTTTAAGTCTTTGGAATGGGTAATTCTGGTGCTGTTTGTTTTGTGGATATGTGGGAGGCCCATCAGAGTTGGGTCTGACAATGCTTTGTATGCCAAGCATAGATCTTCCCTCAGCAGCTTTTAGGGCGCATTGTACTCAGTGTTAGGTCTGATGAATGCAGAATACAGTGGAACAATGACTTCCTTTGTTTATAAGTTGTGCAACACAGAATGATTTCCTCACTAATGCTCCTGACTTTTTATATACCATTCATTTCACTTATTATTCCTACTTTTATCACTTTTACCCTTGTTTTTCCTCTGCTCCACAATCTATATAGTTACTCTGATGTAGATATTGTTTATGGAATAAAGGATTGCAAGGTTTGATGCTCATTGATCATTCCTCCCCCTAGTGCCAATTGCTTACTGCTCCATGCATCACATTTTTTCTGTATTTTTTGGGAGATGTTCTTCATTTTCCAGTAGAATCCCAACTTTTCCACTCTACATGCACTAATGCAAGCATTACATGTAATTATGTTGTGCTCTGGTCCCCATTCTTACCACATGATGACATGCTCCTACTTCCTTGGTATGCCCCCCACTCACTTCCTATGGGTCACCTTTTCCATGCTCCATTGTAATCATTGGTACTTAAGTATTATCGCAACCAGATTTTTAACGGCAAAAAAAACGGTTCCTTAACGATCATGACATATGGTCATTAATGTTGTACAAATGTTGTTGTTTACATTATCAGAATCATTATCTGATGAAGTCACAGTTGCTAAAGACGAAAACGCAATTTTTTGTTAAGAGCGTTTATTTGTGCCTTTCTGCTCTGCTGGTTTTTGTTACTTGTAGTATTAAAACATTTGGACCTTTGCTGGCGTGTTTCCTGCTTTCCGTTTGACTACTACAGGATTTTTCTTGGTTTTGGTCGAACTTGGTTTGGTTATTATTGTTGTTTACATTATACTACTTTTTGTGGGTAAGACCTTATGTTTGTATGGTGTTGGACTTTTTATTATAAATAATTTCATGTAATTTCACTGTCACTTGCTGAGGATTGCCAGTGCTGCAACTATTTGATTGGTCCACAAAATTAGAAACAAGTCTGACTGTCGAATAAATAGTTTGCTTTTTTTGTTCTTTTCCATTTTGGGGGGTAATTTCACATTTATGGAGTAGGTATTGAAAAGGGATAGGTAGAGTTATGTATCATTTGTCGAAACATAAAATAATTCTTATGTTATCTCTGTTTATGGAAAGGCTTTTAGTATGCAACCATGGCATTTTCACAGCATGTGAAAAAGGAATGCTGCTTTCAGGATTGTAATGAATATTTTCCTTAACTTAAACAGTAGAAATGGTTTATGGGATTTCAAAACCCTAGCCATACTGCATCACCTGCAAGGCTTGGATTACTATGAGTACATTGTTCTATGTTACTATATGGTTGAACTGGCTAAACTGGACCCAACGCTTCTTGATCTGTATGAAAAGTGCACCCCTGCATTCCATTACTACCAAATTAAAACAGTTTGCATTGCGGCACACTTTGGCCATGCAACCACCATATTTCATGATCATTAAGAAACCGGTATTGCTGTTAAATCTGGTTGCTATAATACATAAGTACCTAATCATTTTCTGCCCTTTTCCTTTCCTCGCAGGATCTCCTCTCATACTTTTCACTGGCATCTACTTTTTGAAGCCCTTCTAGTTCTTTTTAACTCTATTCTTTATGGCACTTCAATTCTGCTGCCTTTCAAAGTGAAGCCATATTGGAATTTCAATGTCTTCATTTTTTTCCTCCTTTCTCACATTTTCTTACAGTTTCTTAGTTATTTTACCATTGCATGATTCATTCTTACTGTGTTTTCTTTTCTTCTTAACCATGTTTACAACAGGTAATTGCTCTGTTTCAGTTTCATCCTCAGTTCTCTACACTATTTTCTAAATTTTTGTATTTATTAAACTTGTGGAGCTTTTCTCCCTGGGCTTCCACTGAAAATTAGCTCATATCCAGTTATATATGTTTATGTATATATGTATAAGTATATGTATATATATATATCTACATATATGTATATATATATATATATATATATATATATATATATATATATATATATATATACATACACACATATATATCTAAAATTAACCGCACTCAAAAAAATTGAATGAAGAGAAGAAATTTTAACTAAGAAATGAACTTCGTGACAATAAAAGCATTCAATAAAATAGTAAATAACACCAACAACTCTTGTAGAACTTTAGCGCTTTCGTCTTATTTATTATCAAGACTTCTTCAGAAAGACATGTTTCATAAGTATGAGCAACCATTTTCACTTCCTTTATATACATTAGTTCTAGCAGGCCATTTAAATTAACAACAGTTCCTTTCCAATTGTAAAGTGTGAACATGTATATAAAGGAAGTGAAAATGGTTGCTCATACTTATGAAACATGTCTTTCTGAAGAAGTCTTGATAATAAATAAGACGAAAGCGCTAAAGTTCTACAAGAGTTGTTGGTGTTATTTACTATTTTATTGAATGCTTTTATTGTCACGGTTAATTTCTTATATACATATATATATATATATATATATATATATATATATATATTTATATATAGATATATAGATAAATAGATAGATATATGTATATACATATATATATATATATATATATATATATATATATATATATATACACATATGTGTGTGTGTGTGTGTGTGTGTGTGTGTGTGTGTGTGTGTGTATGTGTGCATGCATGCACGCACTGCTGGGTAGTGTTTCTCCTACCTTGTACCTGCTCATGCATGTGCCCAGTAACCCCAAGGGTAGGACAGCACTGGGACACACGCATTTCTTCATGTGGCTGACATCAGCAGGATAGACTACCCACTCTGCAGTTGTTTATCCAGTCTCCATCAGGGAAATTGAACCATGGCAGCATACATCAAATGCACCCATCCTCCTGGTCAACACATCAGATGCCCTATCTACTAATTGAACTAGGTTTACCTGGGCCATAGTCCCAAAAGAAGAAAACAAATCTGCAGAATAATGAATACTGGATATTGCTTTTCTCCTTTAAATTGTTTTTGTTTTTGCAGGGGGCAAGCCCACCACACTACCTAAAGTTATATATATAACAACTCTGGGATAATCATACCACAGACAAAAGGGAATAGTCCAAGAAATTGGACATATGCAAGTCTAGATTTTTGATCATTAAGACTCCATATGTTGGAGCTAAGCAATGCTTTTCCTAAAATTTCAAATGGTTACTGAGACAAGACACACTATTTCCAGCAGCAAACTATGCTCATCTTGAACTTTTGCTTCCCAGTTATAGCATCTCAGCTGCACCCTGGGACCCCAAACTCTTGTAGCACTTTCCACAAAATATTCTTAGGTACACAGTCATATGCCTTCTCCAGGTTTACAAAATGTATGTAAACAGTATTGGCAGTATTCCACGTCTTCCAATTTATGAGCTAGGACAAGGTGATCCACTGTTCCATGGCAAGGACAGAACCTATCTAGCACTTGTTATAGACTTTTTCAGGAAGGATGAGTGAGACCTCTATGTAATTACAATAAACCCTCTTCTCCTGTTTAACAAAAATGGGAAAGCATTTCCAGTTTGACAGTAAAACTGTAGTAGAACTGTTCAAGCTTTTCGCTCATTATAAAAAACACACATTAACCACAGATCTTTGATACTGTTATACACCTACAGAAATGGATGGAATTGTCTTCTCAGAGGGGAAAATGTCCAACTAATTTTGGAGTTTCTCATACTAGTCCTCGTAACTCCCACTATCAAATATTGTTCCCAGATAAGATCAGAGTTTCTCCATCTTTGCTAAGAAGAGTCCTGCCTCCATCTCCTGGAGTTTTAGTGGATGGCTTGCCAAATTCTGTTTGACCTTATCTAAAATTCATGTCACACAATGTCTACAGTCTCCTGAAACACCTATGCTTATATAAGGTAAGTACTAGGCAATCAGTCTGCAGACCATTTCAAGCCTAGCCAAACAAAAAAAAAACCTGTTCAAATTTTCCCTCTAACCTTAAGCAGGACAAGACAAGATAGACCAGGAGAGAATTTGAGGCTGCCCATCCATTTCACTTTTTTGATTGTCAAAGCAGTTGCTTTCCTGGCCTATTGCAAACTATCAGTCACATATGAAGATAGCCCAACTAATATTGCATAAAGGCATATTTCTTTTATCTGACAACTTTGCTTATCATTACATCCACCAGCAGATCCCAGCATTAGTGCACTGACCACCTTTTGGCCACAGCACTTTATTGCAATTTGAGCTATTGAGATCTTGAACAAGGTCCTTTCAGACTCTACATCCCCAACTTCCCTAGGAATAACAGCTTAGGGAAAAAAAGCTTGCTAGAAGATCATCTGTTTTAGTAGTAGCACCTTCCCTACCTTCAGTGTTCTCTGCCACTGCTCTTTGAAACCTTTTGGGAATTAATGAGAGTCCAAAAGGCAATTTTAGAAATCCATCTTTTCCAAAGGGTCTGATAAAGGAACATAGCTTTGGCCTAGTCGCATCAAGTTTCAGCTGCCAGAACCCCTTTGTGAGGATCAAGTACAGAGGAAGTTGGGAGGGTGGCTTAATAGCTAAGGTGTTTGCCTTACAAACGCAAGGTGTAGAGTCTGCGTCTCACAAGGAATAATTGGTTAGGCTTAAAATGGCTTGCAAGGGCAGTTAGCTTAGTACTAAATTATGAAAACTTAGCATAAGACATAGTTATAACTATTGTTTCACACACCTGAAGAGAATAATGTTCCTTTTTGATTTATTTGTTTAAGTCTTGAGGATCTAGACCTGTTCTAAGCTTAAGTTGCTTCACAACTCTGATCATCTTACTCATTAATGCAATTCATTTCCTTGACAAATAATACTCACTGAGTCCACGTTCTTTACCTCCAGCTCAGATCTAGCCTTGAGTGCAACCTGGAGCTCATCTCACAGCAGGGACAACTGATAGACCTTCAGAAGAAAATTTTAAATAATGTTCTCCTTCCAGACAACTAAATCAGTAAAAAGTCAGAATGTATAAGATAACATCAACAAAATGAAGTGTTTCTGTTGGAGAATTTTATTGCTGAGCCTTCAGTGATTCACTTCTACCATTATCAATTCTTTTAACAGATTTGGTGCTATGTTTAGTAGTCATATTCATATTCTTAGCAGTAAATATACCACCTTGCTGAACTTATTAAATATAAAAATTGTTGCAGAGTACTATATGAACATGCAAATTGTCTCTTGTAGTGGTATGCATATTTTGAATTGATATTTCAGTATTAAGATAGATTTTGCTCTAATCAATAAAAATCATATAAAGTGTGTCACAAGCATTATCATCAGGTATGTTTGGTTTCTTTGTAGGTTTTGCAGGGATACTACATGAAATAATAATTTCAATTTTCTGCAGTTATATTCAAAATCAAGCAAAACTTGTCCCACTGGTTTAATTCTGTGCCTAGAATATGGGAGAAGATCTGAACAGAGGCTTGCATACTTTATTAGACAGACTCAATTACTTCAAAGTATAATCACACAATATATACATTGCCTTCTACACAAGTATTCAGCTGAAATGTAATACTTATGCCTTTAATCATCAGATTTCCTAACCACCACTCATACTTGCTAATACTTCCTATTTGTAGTACATTCATTGTATGCATTGCAACAGTATATATGAACATTTCTGCTTTATCCTTCTTTATTTTTAACGCATGCAAAAGCAGCTGTTTATTTTATTTCTTATGCATTTCTACAAAATGATTACAACCCCCACATAATTTACAGGCTTACTTAACTATTTTGGAATATTTTTTTTCATAGCTGTGGAAAAACATTTACATTCGCTATAGTTTTGGACTATTCATTTGTTACTTAGATGTTATCTTGCATAACATTATGGCATCCTTTTCATAATTTTGTCTCTATTATTTTAGCATTTTTGTGCTTCATTTCACTATAATTTCTATTTGCCATCCTATCTAGCTCCTTGCACATACCTTTAAGCTGTATGCTTAAAAATCCATTCACTATACTTGCATCAAGTGCTTTATCAAGTGTCAAGGAAGCTTTTTTTTTAATTTGCAGCATCTTACTTGATCATTTTTTATTCCACACATGATTCTGTGTCTTATTAGTAAATCATAGAGGTTACCAAACTCACAGTCTTACACTCCATGCTTCATATTCACATAAGCATCTTTTTGACTCCTGAACTCCTTGATTTATTGTGAAAAGCAAAACACATTACATATGGCAACTTCTTACTATGATCAAAATAAGCTTGCAACTTGTCTTTCATGACAAAAATCTTAATTCTTTATTTCTCGTTAAAAGAAAAGTGTTAAATACTTTGGTTGCTTCTTTTCCCAAAATATGAAGGAATATTGCACATAGTAAGTTTCTATGAATCTTCTATGACTTTAGGTGGTTACATTGTAGCCATTATGAGACAAATATTAGACACGTGGCTGAAGAATTGATTCAGTGGAAAAAGAGAATATGAGAAATATTTACAAGACCTAGATTTATGACTAAAACGTCATTTTATTGATAGATGTTATAAAATGAAACCAAGGAAAACACTTGATCTCTTCCAAGACAAAAATAAATTATTTAGCACTGTCATCTATCAATTAAGACTGCTTCAGAATGAAATAAAAAGTCATATTTCTTATATACAACCACTATCACATCATATGATTTAATGTTTAATTAGACAATCAAAAACTATAATGTCCATGCTTTCAGTTTTAAGACAATACTAATGGAATTACAATTATGTATTCCATGCAGAAACCCAACTTTCAGTTTAATTGGCCATGTGAGTTCACCAACTTCCAAAGTGTTTTTCCAATCACCACCTCCAAAATGTAAACTGATCGTATCCAAATATATGCACTTTCAGAATCTTTTACTGACATGCCAAATATTTTACTTCTAACACCCATTTAAAGATACAGTACTATTAATTTCACATGCAGCTGTGTATGTGACTAGGTATGTTCTGAGATTTTTAATATGCTGTCTAGGCATTTATGCTCCTGGTAGCTTTAATTGTACTGGCACATTGAAAAGACAAAGAGCCAGTCAAACTTTGATGTAAAATGTATTTCCCCATGGTGCTTTAGCTAAAGAATCAGAAAATCTCCCCTAAAAAAAGAGTACCAGACTCAACCCCCCAACCATAGATATTCCTGGAATGGTATTTACCAGATGTAAAAATAGCTGGGTGGCTTCCATCACTCCACTAGACTTAGTCCAAAACAGGTATGTGCTACCACCTTGTAGGCTCATCACATGCAAAGTGAAAGGTTGGATTCAAATGTGCTCTCATTAATGTGACAGGTAGGAGTATGGTGGATTATGGTGAAATATACCCTGGCAATGGAGTCTAGTTCTTCTAGGACTTAGAATGTCACCTCACTGCTTGAGAAAGAGCCAGAGTTTGTGCAGATGACTGAAGCATACCATTTAGATTTAGATGGTCTTACCTCTAGTCGCAACAGTGGTTTGCAAACAGATTACTTAAGCAAAGAATGGACTTTTACCTACTCTGGAGTTGACTTTATGATTGTACCCAGGTTGAAGTTGGGATACTCCCACCCTCCCTAGTTATATACTAAACATTTGTAGGTTTGCAATTGGATGAGTGGCTCATCTGAATGCAGCTGCATGTTTTAGAAAGGAAGACTTTGTTAGGTATCCTACGCCTCTAAGAGCTACTTGAAATATTTAGCCTTCTTAAATACCATGAATGTGATGCTTGATAGGTGCCACCTAAAGCTTCTGCAGTTCAATTTGGAGATTTTAACACACACATAGATATTATAGGGATACTTAAAATGTGTTAACCAAAAAGCTGGCTTTTTAACTTACTTTGTGAATTTCCTTATTGCTTCTTATGAGCACATCCATATTTTGTGAGTGGTTTGATAAGAAAGTGGCTTTTTCCTCACCATGCCATGATACAAATGGATGTATTAAAAATTCCAGATCCATTTGTATGACTTTTAATGATTCAATTTCCACTCTGTCCATACAGTTTCTGTGGAAATCTCAACAGGAAACCAAAACATACCATCATCAACTTCATTTTCCAGATTCTGATGCTACATACAGAATGTGAAGAGCCCAGAATGACATGTTTAGTCTTTTCCATGCATTAAAAAGTCCAAAGCCATTGGCTAAGTATATCTGTAGGCGATCACAGTAATAATCAATAAGACCCTTCTTCTTTTGTGAGCCAGGTTACAAAGTGATGTCCAGGGAAGGTAACCAAATAAGTGACTAAGGACCTAAACTGTGGGTAGAACATTTATCAAGTCTTTGATGTGCAAGATCTATATAGATGTGGTCAGCCTGAGCCATCCAAAAGGGAGGACCAACATATGGTAGTCTGTACCACAATGTAAACAAATGGCCATTCCGTGATGACTAAGGAACTACTGGTCAGCCTGGGTAACACCCCACTGACAAGAAAGCACCAAGGTATGGAAGGAGCATACAGCCATTATTTTTGGTGGTCAAGGGGTAATGACACAAAAATGTGGCAAACCGGCTAGGATCAAATCCTAGGTTAATCAGATATGGCTGAGTTGCAGTTTTATTTTTTTTATTTTCAACAGTCAGTATTTAAAATCCATTGTTTACACACATAGACACAATGAATTAATAGGTTCTAAAAGAAATAATGCTTCTAAATATCACAGCTACTTCTGGGTAAAAGGCATAAGTCTAAGTTTATTTTGATTATTCAATCATCTTATGGCATCTTAAGTGACGGTGACTTTAAATGGTAGCACTTTGCATAACAGAGTTAGTTCTCTGCCAAAGTGATGTGCTTTGCTTTAATTTCTGATTTAGTTACTCATTTTCTAGGATTGATTTTTGCATGCTAAAGTCCATCTGTATTGTTTTCCAGTAACCAGAGGGGAGCAGAGGAGAGCCCTGCTTGTACTGAGCACTGGTCTTCTGGTAAACTTCCTAGAGAATATAGAGTTAGACCATCTTTTAGTGCATCTGTGAAATGTAAAAGAAAGTAGGTCATGTCAAGATAGAGTTGCTCATCATTCAATGGACTTCCTCTCCCACCTTGTGACCTGTATTGTTATCACCACTACCACAAGGACACTAAGAAGAAGAGTTGTTAGAACATTGTGGAATCTGAAGTGGTGATTGTAGTGATAATGGTGGAATAGAGGTAGTTCCCTAGAAGTGTAGCTATCCACATACATATGGATCCCTCTGAGAACACATTAAAATAAGAGACTAACATGCCTATTAAAATATTTAAAGGTAATCACAGCAGGGTAGGAGTATATAGCCCCTAGCGTAGAAAAAGACATTAGCTGATGAGAGATTCGACTATACCTATAGCTTTAGATACAGTTAGGGTGGGAAAGAACAGGAATGTTAGATACACATCTAGTGCCACCACTGGGAGGAGCAGGGAGCAAATCTTTAAACTCACAAGTGAAGCAGTAAAAGTCAAGACGCTTAAGGTCATTGTTTATTCAGGAACAAATAACCTCCTATGAAAAAAGATCAGCTCTTACTGAAAAAAAAATGTCCTTTATAATATTTCATTGAAATGTTTACATACAGGAATAATTACTCTCTACATCAAGTCTTACAAAATACAGGTCTAAGATTCATTAAACAGCCAAACTCTGTAAACTGATCGTAAAACATAGATTAGTATTTCTTTATTGGACTTTTATCCACTAATTATATTTTTTAGTTATTCTGTTTTCATTTTAATAGTAAACATTTATTTTTGACATATAACAGCAATATTTTTATCAGGTCTGTAAATGAAGGCTTAGCCTCATTTTTCAAATTCTTTTGTAGTCATGTTCTAGGCTATTGTTAATAAGCTCCAAAGAAGTGGGAAATGACACGTTTGTATATATGTAGGAATTAGAATATTAAACAACACCAAAAGTTTAGTTAATGTAAATTTATCAGACCACAATGTTTACAGGAAATATTGATTCCCCCCCCCCCCAAAAAAAAATTTTGTAGAACTTTGCAATCATAATCCATTTGCTGCCAATCTGCTTTGATTAAAGATTTACACCTCCAACAACCAATACCTTCTTTTCAGTTCATATTTTCCATTCAATGTGAAGTTATAAATAATCTATATAGAATGTTTCAAGAGAAAAAGCAACAAAAAAAGATTTCTTAGGATATTAAAACCTTATTTATCTATTATAATTAAAGCTGAGAAGCTTATCTGAGGAGCATATTGTTATTCTGGGTTACTATCAGCTGACCGAAGACGCAGGTTAGTGAATGTGACTTGGTCGAGCTGTAAGCGCTGAAATGGCAAAATATCGAAGTGGCATGTAAACGAATTCTTTCCCTGAGAAAGAATTCACTTGGCCACTTCAGTAGTTTGCCATTTTCGGCACTGTAGTGCAGTCTCGGAGTTGGTATATTTAAGCAGGGGGGGTGTGGGGGGCACAGCCCCTCAATTAATATCATGTATTAAAGTGTTTTTTTTTTTTTTTGTTGGAACAGCAATTTTTTTTTCCCTTGGAAAAAAATCACTGTTCTGACAGTTTGGTTTTGTAAGCTTTCGTTTACATGGGGTCGATTAATCACCGTTCGCTAACCTAAGCGTTCGGTGATCTAATATAGACCCGTTATTTTTTATATGAAAATTATACTACTAAGTATACTACTAATTTTATATATTTTAGATAAATGTGATCTGTCTATCTTACCTTTTGTGTCAAGATTAAAAATCAAGAAACCGTGGATTTTCTTTTAATTATTCATGACAGATCCATTTTTAAGATTGAAACTTGTCTATTGAGTCATACTGCTTAAATGTTTTCCATATCTAAATAACATTTACCCATTAAATAGTCTGTACTGAGTACTTCAGTCTGTCTTAATATTTCATTCCAAAAGATCAGATCCCTATTTTTTAAGCTTAACATTTTTAATGCAGACTATCCATACAATCTGGTGCAAATGCTACAGAAAATAAAACGACACATCATGCATTTATCTCAGGGCATTTATATATAAAATGTCTAAATGTTTTTAATATGTTGATTATGTAAGTAGAATCTGTTGAAATGTTAGTGGGCAGGATTCACGAAGGCTTGCACAGAGTCTAAGAGTAGTGTAAGACTCCATGCAGCCTTCGCGATCCAGTAACAGCCCTAAAGCCCGTGCAAGAGACCAGCTAAAATGTCTCTTACAGGGAGTGTGCATGGATATGCTAATCACCTCACTTGCAGCCGAATAGCATGCAAATTAGGTAGATTAGCGATCCAGGAAGCCCAAAGTAGCCCGTGTAAGAGCCGTTTTAGCTGCAGAAATGTACTCAGTTGACAACTGAGTACATTTCTGCAAAAAACACAATGGAGCCATGTCAGCTCCAAATAAAGGGTGCATATGTGTCAGGCAGCATGCCAATGGCCAAATATGTGGCCATTGGCAAGGTACCCCGATGCAAATATGAGAAATAAATATTTTTTTTTTTAAACCCAGCGCAGTGCCGTGCAAACAGGCTGTGCTGTATAAAACATAAAAATGAAGGTTATAAACCCACAAATGTGGGTTTTATGCAATACATGGATTTACAATGCAGGGACCAGCAGACCAAAAGCAACATGGCCACCGTTTAGTGGTTGCTAAGGGGGGAAGCTGAGTCTAAGACATGTAACTAAGCATTAGTAGGCAATCTGATGCAAATGAGTGTTAGGATACTGAATTCCACTGTCACATAGCAAATGAGCACATTCTGAGTAGTGTAAGAGTTACATAAGGGGAGGAACAGAGTAGGAGATAGGTGACATCACAGGGGGAAATGGTAGAAAGAAATGCAGTTCATTGGAGGTCAGTGTAACATGACAGATATCAGACACATATCATGGAAAGAGGAGTGCCACAACATAAGCATGGGAAAGTCAAGAAATGGAAGGTGTACACTGTTGCTTACACCAAAGTTTCTTGCTGGGCATGCATGCGCATGGGTGCGTGCCATTAAGAGTGAGTAGGACAGTATGCACATGTGTAAGGCAGACTGAGCATGTGGGAGCATGTTGGTAGATGTTTAACACTGTTTGCGCTGGTGTGTGCACGTGTAGGGCAGACTGAGCATGTAGGAGCCTGTTGGCAGACCTGTAACACTGTTTGCGCTGGTGTGCGCGCGTTTTAACTCGAATAAGCAGATTCTGAACTGTGTAAGCATGTTTGCGCGCGTGTAAGCCACTGTGAGCATGTTTCTGCTGGTATGCACGCTGCTCCCCCCTGAGGAAACAGAAAGGAAAAAGGAAGCAACAGAATTTGTAGGAAGCTAGCAGGGAATACTGCTGGAGCTAGCAGGTGAAAACAATTAGAAGCAGACAATTACACAGGCAGAATAGTAGCCCAGCCCAGCACTTAAAACTCTGCAAACAGCAGTGCAGGATGTTTCTCTCAAGAGACACTGCAAGACAGGAGTAAGCTATTAGAAGTGAAAACTGAAAAAGCTGAACTCAGAGCAGAAATGTTAGGGGCTGCCATAGCTGTCATAATGAGACATAGGCAACTTGCTGAGGGTGGTGACAATGTAGATGGTGCCAGACAACCCACAGTGAGGAGACGGAGAAGAGTGTACAGGCCCAGGGTCACCTACCACGGGTTACATGAGCTGGAGATAGTAGAGTGCTATAGAGTGGACAGAGACCTCCTGCACCAAATAGTTGAGCTGTGCAGGCCATGCCTCACACACAGAACCAACAGAGGGGAACCCATCCCAGTGGAAACCAAGGTATGTGTTGGCCTAAGAATACTAGCAACAGGTACCTTCCAAAGACCAACTGGTGATATGATGTGGATACCACAGGCATCAGCCTCCAGGGTACTGCACCAGTTCCTGGATGCCATGTCAGCACATGTCGGTGATCATATATATTTCCCCAATGCCCATGAGGTATTGGCCAGCAATATGCGTCTCTTCCAGCAAATAACGTAATACCCTGAGGTAGTGGGTGCAATAGACATCAAAGCACCAGCCGGTGAGTGAGGTAGGGCCTACATTAACCACAAGGGCTTCTCCTCCATCAACTGCCAGGTCATGTGTGATGCCCAGGGCATAATAATGAATGTGTGTGCTGGCTGCCCTGGGAGCTACCATGATTCCCACATCTGGCATTTGATGCAGCTGCACCAGACATTTGCCAATGGGGACATCCCACACGGACACCTAGTGGGGGATGCAGGTTATGCACTGGAGCCGTGGCTGATGACACCCATCAGAAACGCACACACACCTGAACAGGAATGCCATAATGAGGCACACGCACAAACACGTAATGTAATAGAGCGTGTGTTTGGGCTGCTCAAGTCACGGTTCTGGTGTCTGGACACATCTGGTGGAGCCTTGCAGTACACACCAACTACATGTACCCAAATTGTCATGGTATGTGCTATGCTACATAATATGATCTTGTGAAAACAGCTGCAGCAGGACCAGCATAGGGCTGGGCCAAACAGCCCCCCACCATTGCCAAGGCCATCACAGGCAGAGCGTGACTCGGAGGAGGAACAACCTGAGCCTGCCCCAGTAGGCAGAAGGAGGCATGCCCAGTATGCCCTGGCCTTGGCAAAGAGGCAATGCATAGCACATACACTGGCTCAGTAGGAACCCTGGGAATGATACCCCCCTGAATCACTCAAATAATAACAGGGATGCCTAAAATGACATGACCTGCTCACAAACATGTACAGGGAGTGTAATAAGTGCATCTGACAGAGGCAGCCCTGCAGCACCACCTGAGGCATGAATGCCATGTGTTAAGTAATGTAACACCATGTACTATATGCACACCTGAGGACCGTGACTAACATCCTACCCTCACCAAGCATCATGCCACAATATGACAATGAGATGATCAATTGCAATAATTGGCTGAAGTATTGCCGTTAGTCAAAGGGGATCCAATGTGTGCCAGCCTGGGATGACATGCTGAGCATAACATGATGCTCCACCTGCTAGGACTGGCGTGCACCTATCAGTGCAGGCCATATGGATACTGGCAAAGGCTGTTGTTACCCACAGCGTGCCCTGAATAGGTAAGGCTCAAAACACAAACCTACCTCCATAGGTATCAGAAGGGATAAGAACCTAGATGTAATGCTACCCAATGCCAGAAGTCTAAACAGCAAGATGCATGCAGTCTAAACTCATCCAGTATGGAGAATGTTGATATCTGTGCTGTAACAGAAAACTGGGTCAAGGCTCACAACAGCACCCTAACTCTACCAGGTTACACCTCATACTGTGCTGTACAGCCTCAAAACATGGAACAAGCTACAAAAGGAGGGTGACTAGCAATAATTGTCAAGGATAACCACACCCCCATGTTGATACTACAACAAGAAGCAGCATGGACTAGCCATGGTCAAGTAACAGTGGCTAAAACTGCCCCCCAGTTTATAGCCTGCTACAGACTACTGTCACAACACCAGGAACTGCACCTGGCCTATGTTGGAATACATGAATATATCAAGTCCTCCAAACCACATTATATTGAGTGACTGAAAATGCCCAGACATAGACTGGGAGCATTATACTAGTTCCAACACTGTAGGACAAAAGTTCATAGAATCCATAAACCAAAATGCCCAGGAACAACGTACCACTCCCACAAGAGGGGTAAGCATACTGGATGTGATAATTAGCAACATGGGTACTGGATGGCAAGATGAGAAGTGTATTGCTCACTGGTAAGACCGGACCATAGAGCAATCACACTGGATATACACATCCTGACCACAGTCCCTGGCCAGAAAACCACAGTGAAAAACATGTGTAAAGCAAAAGTTGCACTCCTCCAAACTGATGTGGAATCCATTAAAGGCCCTGTGCAGGTGCAAAATATGGGCCACACCTCAGAACCTGTTATACAGGCATTCCATGAACACTGCCAGGAATGCTTGGATTATGCAATCCTAAATTAAAACAAGACACAATGCCATACATGCAGGCATCTGGCATGGTGGACTCCAGCCATTACCAAACCATGCAAGAGAATGAGGAAGTTACTACATGATAGAGCAAACATAAAAAAAAAATAATCACTGATCAGTAGTATGGCAATAAAATATGTCCACACATACAATCCACTAAGGCCAGCTACAACAAGTTGAATCTGTGAATCTTGAGGCAATGTTACACCTGCCCCAAGTACACAGGCAACCCTCAACTCCTCCCAAGAAATACAAATATATGTGAGAGATGCAACCATTTATCCAAACTGCAGGCTGAGCTCCCTCAACTCAGTACTCCCAAAACTAGTCAGGAGGAGAAGGTAACCACACACACCACAAACCCAGTCCCACATAGACCTATCACAACTGCAAACCAAAGACATAAACACAGAAAAACATTCCTGGAGGCCCGAATTACAAACACTCCACACCAACAGAGGCCTCCAAAGCAGACATCCAATCAAACAACCTCCAAACATAGCACATGCAACACATAGTACACAAAGCTGGTGTGCCAAACAGTCACAGGCCAGAAGGAGAAACAACATGCCTGATACAGTTGTAATATGTGACTCCATAGTGAGACACACTGTTCTCCCGCACACCAGACTGAACAAGGGAAAGGGTACAGTAAGCTGCCTGTAGGCTGCTACAATACGCCACATAACACAAGTATGCAGGTCACCCCAAAGCAAGTAGAAATATGATGCAGTCATAGTCCATGCTGGTGTGAATGACCTGAGATGTACCTCCCCGGACTACATGAAAAGAGACATAGATGAGCTCTCCGAATATGTAGTCCAGGCCAGTATGACACTGACCGTTTGCAGCATCCTACCCTCACCAAGAATGATGCCACAGTACAAACACAGAATGATCAGTTATAACAAGTGGCACAATTACTGGTGTCATTCCAAGGGGATCCAAAGTCTGTCTGCTTGGGATGTCATGCTTGACAAGCCACGCAACTGTTCCAGGGATGGCTTGCATCTGTTACCCCTGGGCATCTGGATATTGGATAAGGCTTTTGCCACCTCCATAGAGCCTTTCATAGGCAAGGCTGAAAAGACTAACCCACCACCCTAGAAAACATAAGTGGAAAGAAACATAAGGGTAATGCTGACCAATGCCAGATGTGTAAACCTCAATATGCATGCTCCTGAGGCCCTCCCCAGTAAGGAGAACATCGATGTCTGTGCAGTGACAGAAACCTGCTGCAAGCCTCCTGACAGCACACCAGCATTACCAGGTTATACCACATATCATGCGTTATGGCCCCAAAACCTGGAACAAAACATAAAAGGAGGGTGAGTATCCATATTCAGCACAGACACCCATACGTCCAGGTAACTGACAATGCACAAGGCATTGGAGTCCACCCATGTGCAACTAACCATAGGCAAGACTGCTGTACAGTCTGTAGCATGCTACAGACCACACTCTCACACACAGTAACCCCACCCAGCCATCCTGAAGACACTGGACAGTATGAATGTCCCACCAAATACCAAACAAGGTACTCACAAATTACCACATAGGTGGTAAACCATTATGTATGGAAGGAGTAATCAGGGACCTAGGGACACAAGTGGACAGTAACCTGTTATGTGACACTCACATTGCCAATGTGGCTAGGAAGACTGTCTATATTGGACATCGTATCATGAGAGGATTCACATCTACGTCAACAGAGTATTGTGCCCCTATACTGTTCTCTTATCAGAACCATCATCTAGTACAATGCCTCATTTGGGATGTACCTTACCTGACACCTGCAGCAGTTAGAAAGACCTCAAAGGTACCTCACCAAGAGGATAAAGGGTCTCAAATATATGTCATATGCTGCCTGGCTGTAGACACCCCAGCTGAATGCAGTCATATACTGCCTACACAGAGGCATTGTATGCCTGTTGTACAAGGCCATGTCCAACACAGGAGTAATGGACATGCTCCATCCCAGAAAACTCAAAGCCATCGGAGCTGTGAGAGTGAGAGATGTCAACCTCAACACATAATGAAATAGGATGTGATGGAGGGACAGATACATAACCCTGAGGCTCCCCACACCCTGGAACAGAATCCCACTCCATGTTAGGCAGAGCCCCTCACTGACACTCTTCAACCGGAATCTTGCCAAGTGGATGGATGATCGTAGATTTACACTGAGGGTCTTCACTGTGTCATGTCCAGACAGAGGCACAGCAAAGCAAATCATAAATGGCCATAATATTCACATAACAAGTGGTGGCAAAAGCCATACACATTATGGCTAGGCTTACAAATGCCCTAGGGTGGATAGCCTAGTATGAACCTATGAACCTATGAAGATACAAATTGTACAGGACACTAAGGTTAATCCCAAGGCTTCATCAACTGATGGTAGGAACCGTGTTGGGAATTCACAGATATGCTCTGAATCACACAAATATTACAAACAACATACCAAACACACACACATATTGCCAACATACATCCTGACAGGTGCAGTGCAACCCCCCCCCCAGAATGCAAAATATCTATCCCAGCAGACTGCTGGCCCCCTGACATTGCAGATGCTGAGGTAATAGCCAGCATCTACAAAGCAAAACACACAGCAGCAATGGTATGAGATGGTGTCCTGGGCTGAGTCCAACATGGACTCCAAGAAGAATGGAATGCCAAATCACACTACTGCTCAATGTCAGCCTTACCACAGGATATGTACCCAAAGAGCAGTGTACAACAACAGTGGTCATTCTCAACAAAGGTGTTGCCTGAATGGATACTGAAAACTACCACCCCAGAATCCTGAGAAGCTTGGTCTGCACAGCTATGGAAAGGATCAGCATGTACCGCAGATATAACGATATTGGGGACCTACTGACACCGGACCCTACCCAGTGTGGCTTTCTGAAGTGCAGATCCTGCCCCTAAACATGTTTGACTCATTTGAAACAGTCATTAAGGCCATTGATGAGGGCAATGTGGTCCACACAGCGTAGCTGGACCTTGCAAAGGCTTCCATACAATACCCTATGTGTTCATTATAGATATGCTCACCAGCTTAAATATAAACCCCTATGTCAGTAGAGGGGTTGCAAACCAGACCAAGGACAGAACTGACATGGTCAGACATGCTGCAGCCATGTCAGACTACAAACCAGATATAACTGGCATCCCACAAGGCTTGGTCCTGGGACCTCCCTCGTTTGGTATATATGTCCCATAGGTACAGGCCAACATGGAAGGACTGTGTCTGAACACGTTTGCAGAGGACTACAAACTGCCCACCATATCTGACCCTCCAGCTGACACAAGCATCCCACAAAAGGGCCACATAGAAACAGACAACTGGTGCCATAGCCATGTCAGCAAGCTAATTGCAGAAAAGTGTATAGTCAACCCCCATGGATATACAGTAAGTGCCCACCAATTGCCACATAGGTGTTAACCCATTACATACTTAACATGTAATGAGAGACCTGGGGACAGAAGGTGATAGATATCCTGCAATCGACAAACATGTGGCTGTACTGTTTACAGAAACATACCATATACCCACCTAATCATGAAGGTTGTCAGATCTAGATAAGGGGAGGTCATTGTGGCTCTGCAGTCATCCTTCATCAGCGTTACAATTGACTACAATAGCCCCTGTGGGATGTACCTCAGCAGACACCTCCATCAACTGTAAAGTCCCCAACAGTACCTCACCAGGAGTATCAAAGAGCTTGAACAGATGCCATGTGTTGTCTGATTAAACAAACTGCAGCTACACACACTGCCATACTGCCCACCCAGAGGCAAGCTGTGCCTGATGTATAAAGCCATGTCCAAGCTGGAATCAATAAACATGCTGCACCTTGTACAATCTGAATGGCAGTGAGCTATGCACATGAGAGACCTGAACCCCAGCACTGACATACATAGGACAAGCTGTACTGCATGATCCATAACACAGAAGCCACCCCCACTCATGAGTAAACTCCCAGTACAGGTTATCCATAGAGTCACTCATCAATTCGATTCTCCTCCAGAGGAATCTTGATGAGTGGATGGGAGATGGTAGGTTTACCCTGGGTATCACTGTTATGTCACAGGTAGACGGAGGCACAGTATGCTAACCATGACATGTCATGGCAAACTCCACTTACAATGTGAGTTGAAGGACAAACACACTCTCTGACTAGCATTAGAAATGGCCTAAGGCACATCGCTAGTGTTTGCAAATGTACACCAATGTTGTGGAATACACTACCAATGTTGGACAAGCCTGGTTTAAGTAGTTCATATCTGAACATAATGCAACATGGTCAGATGTGCACAAGTGGCCCCTAACCAGGCTGTTGTGCTCACTATGGAACTGTAAAGCAGTGATAGGACTAAAGCCCAGGATACTGTCCACCACAGTGAAAGTACTGAACCAGTACACTATACGGTACTACAGTGTTAGGTCAGTATGAAAGGATGTTGACAACTGTATGCACGGAATTTACAATTAAAATTAGATTTTGGTAATGCTGCGACCAGTGAACTTGGGTTTAGGAAGCCCAGCACATTTATCCCTAACCAGCATCCCCTAATTGATGCTTTCTCCAAATTGGTAGAGCAAGAACTTTACCAAAATGAACTTTTAAATAAACGAAGAAATTGGCATGGTAATCTCAGACCAGCACAGAGAAGAGCACTCGCAACTCTAAAAAGTGACCATAGCATTATGATCAGACCGGCCGACAAAGGTGGACCGACGGTCATAATGGATATGGAGTATTATGTTGGTAGTATGAAAACCATGCTTAATGAGGAAAACTTCTACAGTAAAATTAATACGTGTAAAGTTAATAATATTATAGGGAATGTTGTAGATAGTTTGAACTTTATGTTCAGTGAAAGTAAAATTAGTGAAGAGTTGTATAGATATTTCATAGTGGATAAACCCACCATTCCATGCATTCAAGGGATACCCAAAATACATAAACATGGCAGCAACCCACCTATGAGACCTATAGTTGCTGGGAGAGGTTGGGTGACTGAGCCTATTTCATTATATTTAGAGCATATTCTTAGGCCCATTGTGAATAAACATGTACACATTTTAAGGGATACGAAACAATTTTTGGTTACCCTATATGAAAGGATGCCTAACAGACAGGGATGTGATAGTAACTTTTTAGTGACTTTGGATGTTCAGTCGCTGTTTACAGTTATCCCTAATAATGAAGGGGTTAATAGTATTAAAAGGTGCTTAGAAAGAGATGGCACCTATTCTAGAAGCAAAATAGAAGTTATCTGTGATTTGATGCAAATTGTTCTGATGAATAATGTTTTTACTTTTGATGGTCAACTCTATATACAACGGGATGGCGTGGCTATGGGCACTTCTTGTGCCAATAGTTACGCCAACCTAGTTATGGCAGAATGGGAATATACACATTTGTTTCAGATGAGTAAATTCAAAGAACACGTACTGTTTTATACACGTTTTGTAGATGACCTTTTCCTTATTTGGGAAACAGATGAGAATTTACTCGCAGAACTCTTGGACTAGATGAATACAGTCACTGATTATTTAAAATTTACAATGGCTAAATCCAGAGAAAAAATCTCATATCTGGAAGTATTTGTGGAAAAGTTACCCAATGTTTTTTTTAAATACAGGAGTGTTCAGAAAAAGCTGCTATAGGAACACTTATTTACATAGAAGCAGTATGCATCCTGAACATATTTTTCACAATATTATTAAGGGTCAGGCTATAAGGGCATCCCGTTTACATTCTAATGACACTGATTTTAAAAATGAAATTAATCAGTTAAAACTGAAGTTCTTGGATCGTTCGTATAGTATGACTGAAATAGATGCAGGCATGTCAGAAATTGATGAGTTAAGAACAGGTAGAGCCATGCCATATTTTGGAGAATGCAGTAATAATTCTGCATTTAAAGCTATGAGTATTTATGATGTTAACAGTATTAGAGTACCCATTTACTACACACAAGATGTGAAAAAAATTAGAGATATTTATAATAAACATTGGGAAATATTGCTAACAGATCCTAGAATTTCTAACATCATTGATGATCATCCCAAGTTTATATATAAAAATAAACCTAACTTACATAGGATGTTGTGTGGCCCCAATAGAGTGGACAGGTCAACATCAGGAGTAGAAGATGTTACTAAGAAATGTCACAAATGTAAGTACTGTGAATACATTAATGAAACTAATATGTTTATACATCCCATTAGTTCACAGCAGTACACGTTTCAAGTAAATGCCACCTGTGATACCATGCATGTGATCTATTTGGCACAATGCACTGCGTTCTATGTAGGCAAAATGGATCGGAAGCTTAGGGATAGAATCAGGGAACACTTGTATAAGATCAGGACAGGATCCAATAGCAATGCATTATCTAAACATGTCAGTAATACTTCTAATGAACATTGCTTCAAATTCCAAGTAATACAGGTTAATCCTATTACTGTTTGGTGTGGTGACAACTGTAACAGAACAGAATTGAAAGAAGTTGATTGGATTATTAGACTTAGAGCTGACTGCCACCCAGGCCTGAATGATAGAGTGTCTATCAAGCCTAAGCTTAAGGCAAGGAAGTTACGTTCCTGCCATTGATTATTTTTGCAGTGATATGCTTATGGACTTATATGTGGATACATTTTAGACATCTGTACACATTCCCTTCTCCTCCCCCACCCCCCTCTTCTCCCCTCCCCTCCCCCCTGTGGTATTCCTGCAGAATCCAGTATATGTTATGTATATTATCTACATAATTTATTGTGTTTGCTTAGGAACATGAGCTCTATGGGTAGCGGCACATCATCTTTGCTAGATTTGTTTAAGATTGCATTATTTATATAGGTATACTGTCTGGTTATTATTCATTTATGGACAGTCTATTGAGTTATGCAGCTTGAGTTATAAATGACAGCACCCCTAAAGTTTCTTATGGTAAAATTTCTTATGCCAAAAAATTTTTATTGTTGATTTTTTATATAACTAAACAAATGTGTTTTAGATGCATGAGTAAGATGGGATGCGGTATGCAATACTTGTTGATAACATTTGAATAAGCATTCCATAAACTTTTTTACCATGGTATTACATTTTTAAAAGTTTAATATACACACTTTTAATAGTTTTGTATGTATGTATTTTGTATGTAATAGGCTTTTAAAATTTCAGCGCTACCACTTTATTTTATTTAAACTATTCCTTAACAGGAAATGGCATCATTTTTTCAAATGGAAAGTGTATTTATGTACCTTGTTTGCATAGCATTTTCAATGGCCTGAGGAAGACTATTGTTGAAAGCGCTCGCCTTTTTATGTTAATTAAAGTTTATTCCACCTAACGCTTGGTTGTTCTTGATTTTGGAACTTTGTTACAAGCTATTGTTAGACGGAGGGAAGCAGCTGTTTTTACCTGTGCTGCTTTTTCTGTTTGAAACTGCTTTTCAGAGTGTTGAAAGAACTATTTCAGTGTGGTGAATCTCCAGGTTTGAAGAATTACGCACCTGCCATTTGGATTTTTACCAGTTGGATTTATTTAGCTGAGTAACGTACTTCTTGTGACTGCCTGTTTGTGCCTTCCACTTTTTACCTTTATTTATTACTTCTTTTCTTGGGAAGGTACAGTTGTGCACCTTTTTTACATATACAGTATAATCTCTGTTGTGTTCACACACAAAGCAGTTGGACAGTAACTACACAACATGACACACAACACACAACCATAAACGGGAGATATTTGTTGAAGTTCACACTCATCCACAAATGTGATGAGCTGCAGAGTTCAACATATGGAAAGCTCACACTGGGCATGCTCGCACACTTTGATAAATGAGACATATGTCAGACAACATGCCATGGGAAGGCTGAACTGGGCATGCTCACACACTTAGGCCAAATCTCAGTTTAGCAGTTGGCCACACATATCTGGTATTTGTACGTGTTATTCCATGAACCAACCACATTACAGCAATCTGCCCAGTGCACACAGTTAAATGACTACAGAGACATACGTGATATAGTGGATCCCTCCCATATGCAAACATCTTCCACAGATACACAAGTTGTTCATACAAACAGGGAATGCTATGGCAATAAAGACCTGCAAACAGTCTATCAGCAACAAATAATGTGCATCTGACAATTAAACATATGGGTGTAGAGGTCAACACTAGGCTGTTTGCCCTAGGGAATGACAGCTTAGCCAGAGTGTGCTTGGCGTCAGCCTCCCCAGTACAGTAGGCTACTGTGCCACTGTAAAGTAGGTCACATAAGGCACCATGTGAGGCTAGTGTGCTGTGCCTCTGTCAAGCAGGGACACAGTGGAGATCCCAGGGTTTGAATTTGCTAAGCCACAGCCATGTTGTTGGTGTGTGCTGGAAGAGGGTTGCTGAGGACCTCTAACAGTAAGTGGACATCAATAACAGACTGAGGGGAGCCTTATCTGCATTGTCTGGACAATTTCACTGTCAACACTGTGTTGTGATGATTATGAGGGATTGAAGTGTCATGCCGGTACTGTTCAGAGATGTCCTCCCTCTGTGGGCTACTGATCTGCAATGTATTAGCTCAATCTGTCTGTTGGACAGCTCATATATGGCTGGTGTACATCTGACAGGTGTCCTGTTGTGGAGCAGTCATGGGTATATTTGGGATAGCATGATCAATGCAAACCTTCCACATGCTCATAGAATGCAATTGTCAAGGATTATGCAGAGTGGCCTGTATACTCCCCCAGCATGGGTCCTTTGAAGTCTTCAACCCCAGTCTTCACAAGTGTAAAGTCTGCTTTTGATAAATACAGTTTGTTTGCAGTGACAACCTTGCCTGGGGATGGGGATGGGATATGGACGGCCAGGGAAAGGTGAGTATAGTCAGATATCAACAATGGTGGTCTACCTCTGGTGTGGAACAGTGAGTACCCATGTTGTTGATGGTCAGGTGCAATATGTATTCCCCCTTGTGGCTATGGTGAGTGGTTCTGCCATAGCACATGGACTCACAAATTGTAGTGGCTGTAGGGTAATGTTGTAGAGGCCTGAGTAGTTCCCACACACAATATGCCTGTACCTGACGTTAACAACTGGAATGGTGTATGTGAACACCTGCATATCTTGGCACTGTTCCCAAGGAAGCAAAGTGTGTGTCCTGGATGAGGGAGGGGTGGTCAGGACTGGTTGTGTTGTGTGTTACAGGTCCTGTGGTCACGAAGCATGGTATAAAACATAACCTGCCAGTGCGATGTGCATATCTGACCCTGACATAGGTGGCTGCAAATGCATATATATGCTATCCCCCACCTGACAGGTAGTACTAGATGTACATACCTCTGTAGAAATAATGATGTCAGCACCCTATAAATACTGCAGGTGCAGAACAGATGCCCAGTAATTCGGATAGTGCGCTCTGCTAATGCGTCTCCCTCAAGTGTCATAATATAGTTAGGTAGGGGTTTGAATCCTGCAAATGCTGTGGGTTGGTGTGTGTGCAAGACTGTGTGAGGGAAATGTCCCTTTTGGCAACTGGGAAAACACACTACAGGATGCACATTCCCCTTTCTAAACACTGATGATGTCAGCACCCTATAAGTACAGCAGGAGAAGAGAAACCTCCCAGTAATGCGAATAGCGCACTCTGCTAATGCGTCCGTCTCGAGTACCATAACATAGTTAAGTAGGGGTTTGAATTCTGCAAATGCTCAGTTTGTGTAGAGGGGGTTAATGTGTGTGCAAGTCTGTATGAAAGAAATGTCCCTTTTGGCAACTAGGAGAACACACTACAGGATGCACATTCCCCTTTCTAAACACTGATGATGTCAGCACCCTATAAGTAAAGCAGGAGAAGGGAAACCTCCCAGTAATGCGAATAGCGCGCTCTGCTAATGCATCCGTCTCGAGTGTCATAACATAGTTAGATAGAGGTTTGAATCATGCTAAGTGTGTGTGGAGGGGGTTAGTGTGTGTGCAAGTCTGTATGAAAGAAATGTCCCTTTTGGCAACTAGGAGAACACACTACAGGATACACATTCCCCTTTCTAAACACTGATGATGTCAGCACCCTATAAGTAAAGCAGGAGAAGGGAAACCTCCCAGTAATGCGAATAGCGCGCTCTGCTAATGCGTCCGTCTCGAGTGTCATAACATAGTTAGATAGGGGTTTGAATTATGCTAAGTGTGTGTGGAGGGGGTTAGTGTGTGTGCAAGTCTGTATGAAAGAAATGTCCCTTTTGGCAACTAGGAGAATACACTACAGGATGCACATTCCCCTTTCTAAACACTGATGATGTCAGCACCCTATAAGTAAAGCAGGAGAAGGAAAACCTCCCAGTAATGTGAATAGCATGCTCCGCTAATGCGTTCATCTCGAGTGTCGTAACATAGTTAGGTAGGGGTTTAAATCCTGCAAATGCTAAGTGTGTGTGGAGGGGGGTAGTGTGTGTGTAAGTCTGTATGAAAGAAATGTCCCTTTTGGCAACTAGGAGAACACACTACAGGATGCACATTCCCCTTTCTAAACACTGCTGATGTCAGCACCCTATAAGTACAGCAGGAGATGGAAAACCTCCCAGTAATGCGAATGGCATGCTCTGTTAATGCATCTGTCTTGAGTGTCATAACATAGTTAGGGGTTTGAATCCTGCAAATAGCGAGAGGGTAAAAGTAGTGGGTGTGCAATTATATGTGTGAGAGAACTGACCCTTTTGCCAACCAGTACAACACACCAGCTGCTGCATATTCCAATCTCTACACAGAGATGATGTCAGCACCCTACAAGTACAGCGGAAGAGGGCAAATCTCCCAGTAATGCAAATAGCATGCTCTGCTACTGCGTCTCTCACTACTGTCATAGCACAGTTAGTTATGGCTTTGAATTCCACACGTCACGTGTGTTTTTGTCACACAGAATGCCCATGTGTGTGGGTTGTTGTTCACAATAATGCATGACATTGATTAAACCAGTAATGGAAATGGACACAGATGATGTATGTGTGTGCCAAATACACATATGTACCTGTGACCTTCAATAGTTACCATGTCTGACACCTGCCACATGTGAATACATGGTATTTGCACTGGATAACATTATGACTGTGGTCTTCTGTGCGGGTGCTGCATGTGGTATGTGTATATACAGTGTGATATGTAGATGGTATCAACCCAGCAGCGAGGGATACACATCTGGTCTGGGGCATATAGTCTACATGTTGTTGATGAACAGGTGCTGCATGTTTTCACCTGTTGTGGGAGTGGTAACAAGTTGTTCCATAGCAATGCAGTGACTACATGCTAGGAACCTTTCAGCTAGGGTGTTGTAGCTACAGTAATTCATCAGCATTCAGTAATACGTCAGCATTCCTGGTGAGGGTATGATGCCAACCAAGGACAGGGTCATACCAGCCTGTGCCACATGCTCAGAGAGCCCGTCCATGTTCCCTATCATGTAGTCCAGGGAGGTACATCACAGGTTAGCCATAGTGGCATGGACAATGACTGAGTCATATGTGTCCATGCCTCTGACTGACCTGTATGCTTGTATGTGGTGGACCATAGTGCCCCACGGGCATATCACTGTGACCTTCACCTTGTCCAGCCTGGTGAGCGTGACCTCACTGTACCGGACAATAAAGGTACCTAACACAACTGTAGCAGGTGTGTTGTCTAGCCGTACAGGCTGTGACTGTTTGGCACACAGGATTTGTGTGCTGTGTGTTATGAGTGATGTCTTCTGGCACAACGTATGCCTGTATGTCAGCTGCAGAGGTGTCTGCCGCTCAGGCAGGATGCTATTCTTAGGCTCCACGAATGGCCCAGTGTGTTCATGTGCTTGTATTGCTGTCAGTGTAGGTCTACATCACACTGGTATTGTAGTCGCTGTAGTATTTCATGCCACCTGACAGGTTATGCCAGTACTGGGTTCAGAGTGCTTAGTCCCCAGTTTGGCTATGTGGTTCCATCTCATACATGTGTTGTACATCCATGTGTAGGGGAGAGGGTTAACTGTGTACATGTGGCAGCTGTGACATTGCCACATGACCCACATATTCCACAACTGTACCATAGAGGTGACTGACAGCTGACCTTTGCACATGCTACCATAGTATTGTGTTTGCCATGGTGATTAACAGCACATAGGGCCAATGGGGAACAAGGTACATAGGTTCATAGGTTCATAGGTTCATACTAGGCTATCTGCCCTAGGGCATTTATAAACCTAGCCAGAATGTGTTTGGCTGTCGCCATCCATTGTAAATTTATCTTGCTATGCCCTTTTTCGAGGTTAGTATACTGTGCCTCTGTCTAACAGTGACACAGAAGTGATACCCGGGGTAAACCTATGATGTCCCATCCACTCATCAAGATTCCTCTTGAAGAGAGTCAATGAGGGACTCTGCCTAACCTGGACTGGGATTTTATTCCAGAGTGAAGGGAGCCTCTGGGTTATGAATCTGTCCCTCCAGCATGTCCTATTTATTTCAGTGCTGAGGTTCAAGTCTCTCGAGCGTATAGCTCAATGGGATTTGGATATTCTGAGGTGCAGCATGCCCATTAATTCCGAGTTTGACATGGCTTTATACATCAGGCACAGATCACCTCTGAACAGGCGGTATGCCACTGAATAGAGCTGGAGTTTCTTTAACCGGTCAGCATATGGCATCTGTTTGAGCCCTTTGATCCTCTTGGTGAGGTACTTTTGGGGTCTTTCCAGTTGCTGCAGGTGTGTGGTAAGGTACATCCCAACAGGGGCATTGTACTCAATTATGGGTCTGATGAGGGATGAGTAAAGAGGCACGATGTCCTCCCCTGATCTAGATGTGAATCCCTTCATGATGAGGTGGGCTATATAAAATGTTTTTCTAACCACTTTGGTCACGTGGTTGTCAAATGAGAGATTGCTATCAACTTGGGTCCCCAGGTCCCTAATTACTTCTTCTGTACTTAATGGATTACCACCTATGTGGTACTTTGTGGGCACTTTGTTTTTGCCAAAGGGGATAACTATACACTTTTTGGCATTCAGCTTGAGGCCATGGCTCTGGCACAAGTTGTCTGTTTCTATGAGGCCCTTTTGGAGGATGCTTGTGTTGTTTGGAGAGTCGATTATGGCGGCCAGTTTGCAGTCATCTGCGAATTTGGTCAGCCACAGTCCTGCCATGTTGGTCTGTAGCTCCGATAAATATATACCGAACAAGAGAGGTCCCAGGACTGAGCCTTGTGGGACACCACTTGTAACTGGTTTGGAGTCTGGCATGGCTCCAGCAATTCTAACCATGTGGGTTCTGTCCTTGAGCAAGTGTGCAATCCATCTAGTGACGTAGGGGTTTATATTTAAGCTGGTGAGCTTCTCTAGAATGCCCGAGTGGGGTATTGTATCGAAGGCTTTTGCGAGGTCCAGGTAGGCTGTGTGGACCACCTTCCCCTCGTCAATGGCCTTGGTGACTGTTTCAAAGAAATCAACCAGGTTTGAGAGGCAGGATCTGCCCTTAAGAAAGCCAAACTGGGTATGATCCAGTGTCTGTAGGTCTCCAATATCTTTATTTATGAGGTCCATGATGATCCTTTCCACAGCTTTGCAGACCAAGCTAGTCAGGCTTATGGGGCAATAGTGTCCAGGATCCGTTGAGGCACCACCTTTCTGTAGAGGGACCACTGTTGCTGTACGCCACTCTTTGGCCACATATCCTGTAGTAAGGCTGGGATTGAACAGTAGTTTTATGTTTGGGTGTAGCTCTTCTTGGAGTTCAAGTAGGACACAGCCCAGGACACTGTCTGGTCCCATTGATGCAGTGTTTATTGCTTTGGAGAGGGTGGCTCTTACCTGAGCATCTGAGATGTCAGGGGGGCAGCACTCTGCTGGGATAAATATTTGCCCTTTTGGTGTGGAGGGGGGGGAGAAGTTTGCGCTGAACCTGTCAGCTAGGATGTTGGCAATGTCTGTGGGTTTGTTGTTTCTATTGACATTTTGGACTACCTCTGAGCATATCTGGGAATTACCACCCAGGTTCCTAACATAACTAAAGAAAGCCTTGTGATGATGCTTAGTGTCCTGTGCAATTTTCTCTCGAAGCTGGCCTTAGACAATCTTATGAGTGCCCGTAGTTTTTTGCTAATACTGATCAGTGATGCCTTCCCTTTTTGGGATTTTGCTGTATCATTTAGTAGCTTCCTCCTTCTATTGCATAGTTTGTTTATGGCTGGGGTCCACCAGACAGGACGTCTGCCTTTGGAGGATTGGGTCTTGGTTTTATTCGGGATCGCATGATCCATGCATTCCTGAAGGTGTCCATAGAATGCATTTATAGAGGAATCTGCGGTCTGGTCCGTATTTTCCACAGGCCCAGGGGCTTTGAAGGTTTCCACCTCAGTTTTGAGGAGTGTGAATTTGCTTTAGAGAAGTTGTTCACTGTGGTTTTCTGGGCAGGGGGAGGGGTCGGGATGTGAATATCCAGTGAGATTAGTTTATGGTCTGATCTTACCAGTGAGGGATACACTTCTGGTCTGGAGCATAGAGTCCCCATGTTGGTGATGATCAGGTCCAGTATGTTTTCCCTTCTTGTGGGAGTGGTAACAAGTTGTTCCATAGCATTTGAGTTCATATATTCTAGGAATCGTTGGGCTAGGGTGTTGGAGCTAGAGTCATGCTCCCAGTCTATGTTTGGGTAGTTGAAGTCGCCCAATATAATGGTGTTTGGAGAGACCTTCATATTTACCACTGTTCTCAGGAAGGCCGAGTGCGGTTCTTGGGTTTGGGAGTGTGGTCTGTAGCAGGCTATAACCTGGAAGGCAGTTTTACCCATTGTTAGTTGCACATGGATAGTCTCTGATGTTTGGTGCTTTGCCACCAACCTGGAGGTGTGGGTATCTTTGATGAATATCAATACTCCCCCTCCTTTTGTGGTTCAGTCCAAGTTTTGGGGCTGAAAAGCATGGTATGAGGTATAACCTGGTAGTGCTGGGGTGCTCTCAGTAGCCCTGAACCAGGTATCTGTTACTGCACAGATATCGATGTTCTCCATGCTAAGGAGAGTTTCGAGTGCATACATCTTGAGGTTTAGACTTCTGGCGTTGAGTAGCATTACTCTTAGTTTCTTATCCCTTGTGATACCTATGAAGGTGGGTTTGTCATTTGAGCCTTGCCTGACAATGCACTATGGGGGTAGCAAGAGCCTTTGCCAATATCCAAAAGCCCAGGGGTAATAGGTGCAAGCCGTCCCTAGCGAAGCAGGTGGTTCAACAGAAGATGAGTATGTGAGGGTGTAGTGCCTGTGATTAGTTAGCAGTGGCATATATGACTGCTCACGTGGACAAATGCCAGGTAAGTCATATGCAATGTGTCACAGGCAATGTACATGTGAACAGGACAAACAGTGACATTCTGTCAAGTGAGACATGGACATACATATAGTAAGCTATGCAGATGTCACTAGGAGTCCACAGAAGCTCTGTAACTATGCATTGCAGGTTGGATCAGTATTCCAGGGTAATTGTAAGCAAACATGCATACAAACAAAGCTACAGTAAGCAGGGCTGCATGCAGTCCATTGTACAACAAACAAGCTGTACCACTTCCAGTAGGTAACACTGCAAATATGCAGGCACTATGCACATGTACATGGAAATACACAGGTCAGATGCCTAGGGTCCAGTCTCAGCGCACACAAGTGTACAGACCATGTACCGTCAGGATGTACAATAACTGGATGGAAACCCATGTGCTCATACCTGCAGTAATACACATGTCAAATAACAGACACTGAGCCTTCACTCAGTGGTTCCATACTTAGTAGGATGTATGCTACCTGGCCTGCCACCACAGTATCCCTGACATGTATGGGGACTCTCCCTCCTGTGACAGTTAGTTTTGTGTGTTGGGGCTGTCTAGCATGGTATGAGATGTGAGCTTGCAGTGCTAGGGTGCTCCTGTGTGTCCTGTACCAGTCGTGTAGTACTGCACACATATCAACATCCTCAAACATCCGCATTGCAGAGTCCAGTGTGGGCAACATGCCACTTGCAGTTTACATGTCCATCATTGCGTATTAATACTTTCATTACCTTATCCCCTGTGCTACCTATGTATGTTGCCTTCTGTTGACATCCTTACCACTAGTATGCCAACATGTGCAGATGATACACTATGGTACTTACCATGGATGTAGACAACAGTACATGACAATCATACCCTTACTGCATCAGGCATGCTGTGATATACCCACAATTATTTCAGCACACAGTACTGTTAACAACATGATACTATTAATACACGTCTATGTAGTCACGCTGTGCATCAGCAACATGTTAGCCTGTACCTGCACTGATGTTACAGATTGCAGGAGGTGGCACAGTTTCATCATATGCACAGAGTGTGAACTTGGTATGCCTGAGTCAGCCACCGATACCACCAATTGACATGTATGTGTATGTGTGTTGGTGAGGGATAGCAGTACAAGGTGGGGCAATGTTGATGCAGTGTGTGCGTGTATGCGGTAGCCCTAGGTGTTGTCAATTTGCATGTGTGTATGGATGCACACAGTTCCACCTCATGGCTGCCATATACTGGTGTTTGTGGACAGCCACAGACTGTACCTGCCAGGTCATACAGATCAGTGTCTCTGGCCACGGACACGGTACCTGTGCCTTGCAGGGGTGCTACGGACCGTATCCGGTACCAACCCAGACTGGGTACTGTCATCAGAAGCAGGTGTTCATTGACTGGACACAGATCCCTGTTGGGCCTGGCCAGAGCCACGTGCACGTGGTCTTCTGGGGTGGTCTGATAACAGAACAGACCCAGCATTGCTGGGGCTGCTGCTGGCACTATGGGGGTGGCCGCGGCCCTGTTGTCATCCGCGATGACTGCCAGCTGCTGCTGTTGCTGGCATACGCCCACATCAACGCCTCAACCATCCACCATCGCCCTGGCTCATGGACATGTAGTTGTGGAACCGGTCTAATATGTCCCCACAACGTCTGTCTATGACATCGGTGAAATTACGGATGGTAGCCGCAATATCACGCATACTGTCAGTCATGGCTGTGCGACATGCTGTCAGCTCCCTCAGACCCTGTCTGGTGTACCGTTCCATACGTGACTGTGCCTGCATGACAGCCCGAAACATAGCTGAGATTGTAAGACCTCTGTGGGCACGTCTGACAAGGGCAGTACGCCCACGGATGCTCCCAAGAGAACCCCTAGAAATCTGTCTGTGTGGTACCATCTCAGGGCCATGCCCATGGCTGTTGTGTGGGGAGGCATGTGCCACAGATACCACATTACCCTGGTCAATGCCCACTGTATGCTGTCCATCACCTAGGGACATTGGTGACAAAGGGTGTATTGGCAGGATAACTGCGTATTGATGGGGTTGACAGCTGTGTACTGTCAATCGGCTGACCTGTGATTGACCCTGGCATACCTTCCTGTGCCATTACACAGATGTCATCATTATCAGTACCCATGGCACCTGCTTCAGATTCCCTGCTGCATGACACCAGAGCAGCACCAGAACCTGTGGGAGGGAAACAGGAAACACAGTTTACAATGTCTACACAATATTACCAGTGATGCACACATCCACACATGCACAGGTCCAGACATGCACATGTGCACACATGCACACATGTGCACATGCACACATGCACAGGTGCACACATGCACACATGCACAGGTGCACACATGCACACATGCACACATATGCATGTGCACACATGCACACATGCACACATGCACACATGCACACATGCACAGGTGCACACATGCACACATGCACACATGCACATGCACACATGCACAGGTGCACACATGCACACATGCACACATGCACAGGTGCACACATGCACACATGCACACATGTGCACGTGCACACATGCACACATGCACACATGCACATGTACACATGCACACAGTTGCACACAGTTGTACACTACTCAGTATGCGAGATATCAACACACAGACACAGACACACCTGCATGCATACACAGAGCACTACTAAGTGAGCCTAATATTACTATTACTATCAAGACTATTAAAGGTATTGTTAATACACACTCACCAGCATGGATAGGCTGCATTGCTGTTACACCGGAGGGACCTGCAGAAGTGAGGAAACTAATGTCAGTGGACACAACTGTGCCATTGTTACTGATTATGATACAGGTCAGTAGTACAACAGTCGCCTTTCACAGGTCAGCTGCTGTTATTGAGGATATCACACTTGCACATTAAATACTATGATGACAGCTACAAACCAAGGACACACCTCACACATGCATTAACTACCAGTGTACACAACAGTCAACTATACATATGGCATATTACCTGCACGCTCATTGTCTTGCTGCTGCGTGGCTCCAGCCTCCATCATAATGCATGTCTGCTGCTGTTGTTGTTGTTGGTGTACTGGAGCCACTACACTCATGAGTAGTCCCTCCAGTCTGGTGAGTGGGGGATGTGTAGCCACCCCACCACCTGTGGCGACCTGTTGCCTGTGGATATCTGATGCACGCTGATGGACATTTCTGATTAAATCACTACAGTGATGTCGTACCTGCTCATATGTCCTATTATGCGTGCCTATGTCATTTACCCGATGGACCAGGTCTTGCCACAGTGCAGCCCTCTCCTGCTGATTCTGGCTGGTGCAGGAAAAGAGTACTGCATAATCCCGCACCAGGCTCTGGTGTATCTCCTCATCCTCAGCTGCAGAGTAAGCTGGATTTCACGGGTGAGCCATGTTCCTGAAAAAGGAAATAACCTGATATCAGCAATATATGTCAGCAGAATTTGGCACACATACTACACATGCTACTCGACTGTTATGATACGACATATCTCACATATATAGCATCTGTCTGTCTATTGGTGGATACATATGTAAATGGCCAGGTATCAATGCTCAGCCAGCAACTGTGCAACAGTACCTGACACACTCCATATGACATACTACCAAACCCCAGCAGTCAGAACACTGATTCAGGTGCAGAGCACCTCCTCACTCTGGGGGTTTGTCTCTAGGTACTGTATGGGCTACATCATCAACTACTGAGAGCTGACCACAAACTAATTGCCCTGGATATACATATCCCACCTCCACCACCAGCACAAATGACTATAGTGAATAACATTGCAAATGCAAACTTTACACTTTGTAACAGTGACATGGTATCCTTTCAGCCCACTGGGCCAGTGGAAGACACAGCCCACAATGCTGACCCCTTCACAAATGCTTTCTACGGACATCTCCGAGAATGCATGGATCATGCAGTCCCATATATGGCCAATACACTCTCCACAAAGGGACAGCATCCTGTCTGGTGGACCCCAGCCACAGATAGATAGGTTCATAGGTTCATAGGTTCATACTAGGCTATCTGCCCAAGGGCATTTATAAGCCTAGCCCAGAGTTTTGTGGCTTTCGCCACCCCTTTATTTTGAGGGATACTATGCCCATTTTGTTGTTGTGCCTCTGTCTAGCAGTGACACTGAGGTAATCCCTGGGGTATATCTGGGATCTCCCATCCATTGGTCAAGATTTCTCTTGAACAAGGCCAGCGAGGTGCTCTGCCTCACATGTACCGGGATTTTGTTCCACAGCATAGGGAGTCTCTGGGTGATGAATCTGTCCCTCCAGCACGTCCTATTAATAACCGTGTCAAGGTTTAAGTCTCCTGCCCTTGTAGTTCTGAGGGATCTAGATTTTTTGAGGTGAAGCATATTCATCAATTCCGGGTTGGACATGGCCTTGTATGTCAGGCACAGGTCACCTCTGAGCAGACGGTAAGCGACTGAATAGAGCTGGAGTATCTTCAGTCGGGCAGCATAAGACATATTTTTGAGACCCTTTATCCTTTTGGTGAGGACCTTTTGGGGCCTTTCCAGTTGCTGCAGGTGTCGGGTCAGATACATTCTGAATGGGGGCATTGTACTCAATCATTGGTCTGATGAGTGACGAGTACAGGGGGACGATGACCTCCCTTGATCTTTATGTAAATCCCTTCATGATCAGGTGGGCAATGTAGAAGGTCTTCCTAACTACTTTGGCAACGTGAGTGTCAAATGAAAGGTTACTGTCCACCTGGGTCCCCAGATCCCTGATAACCTCTTCTGTGCTTAGTGGGTTGCCACCTATATGGTAGCTGGGGGTAACCTTGTTTTTCCCGAAGGGTATGACTATGCATTTTTTGGCGTTTAACTTTAGGCCATGGCTCTGGCACCAGTTATCCGTCTCTATGAGACCCTTCTGAAGGATATCTGTGTCAGATATGTTTTCGACTATGGCGCCCAGTTTGCAGTCATCTGCAAACTTAGTCAGCCATAGCCCTCCTGTGTTTGCTTGTACTTCTGAAAAGTAGATGCTGAACAAGAGTGGGCCCAGGACTGAGCCCTGTGGGACACCACTTGTGACAGGCTTTGAGTTTGACATGGCGCCAGCAACTCTGACCCTGTGGGTTCTGTCACTTAGCCAGTTTGCAACCCATCTTGTGACATATGGGTTTACATTTAAGCTGATGAGTTTTTCAATGATACCTGAGTGGGGTATTGTGTCGAAAGCCTTTGCCAGGTCGAGGTAGGCTGTGGGACTGCCTTTCCCTCATCAATGGCCTTGGTGACTGTTTCGAAAAAGTCAACCAAGTTTAAAAGGCATGATCTGCCTTTGACAAATCCAAACTGGGTTGGATCCAAAGTCTGCAAGTCCCCTATGTCTTTATTTATGAGTTCCATTATGATCCTCTCCATAGCTTTGCAGATCAGGCTTGTCAAGCTGATGGGACGGTAATTTCCAGGGTCGGTGGAGGCACCGCCTTTGTGAAGTGGGACCACAGTTGCCGTACGCCACTCCTTAGGTACGTATCCTGAGGTGAGGCTAAGATTAAACAGCTGCCCTAACTGCGGGTTTAATTCCTCATTGAGTTCGTGGAGCACACAACCGGGGACACCATCTGGTCCCATGGATGCTGTGTTTTTCGCTTTGGAGAGAGCAGTTCTCACCTGAGCGTTAGAGATGTTTGGGGGGCTACAATCCTCTGGTATAGATATCTTTCCTTTTGGGGGAGAGATTGTATTACAAAAGATGGAAGCTACTGCAAGACAGAGCATAGTTCCATAAAGGGAAGGCATGTCTGAGCAGCACTAGTAAGGATCTATTTTCCCTCATACAAACATCCATGGGCAACTTTGAGAGGGAAATCAAGAGGGGCACTACAGATAACCACAAGGCCTTCTTCAGTTATGTTAGCAACCTGGTCAGAATCCCTCCACTATGCTCATAGTTAGTACACAACAACAAATAATTCACTGAAACCCCAGATATTGACAACATTGACAGGTTCAGTGAAGGTTTCACCCCTCCCTCTCCCCCAAAATAAGACATAGTTATCCCAGCTGACTGTAACCTCCCTGTCATCACAGATGTCCAGGTGAGAGCCACCCTCAGGAAAGCAGAATACACAACATGAATGGGACCTGATGGTATCCCCGGTTGCATGCTACATGAACTCCGACAGGAGCTAAACACACATATAGAAGTGCTATGTAACACTAGCCTGACTACAGGATATGTACCTGTACACTGGCACACAGCAGCAATGGTTCCACTCCATGAAGGAGGCACCTCAACATACCAATACAATACAACACAATACAATACATTACAATACAATACTATACAATATGCTATTGCCCCTGGGACTACAGCAGCATACTGTTCTGCTACCCTGACTATTGTGATACATGTGGTGTGATGGTACCTGCTGCTGTCAAACAGTTACACAGGGTGATTCATATGGCATATTACCTATCTGACTAACATTCAGCAGGGGTATGTGTGACATGTACTCATGGGGAGTCTTGCTTCTTAACACTGTGTGGTTTATTGCAGGGTATGTCTTATCTGTGGGTAGGAACCTTTACCTCCACATGTGCTCTCTATTGCAGTGGCACGGACGACACACAGCAGTCATTTAGGTTGTGGATAGTGTGAGGTGTTACTATGGTTGTTGGACATCTGTCATGGGTGTGACTTAAGTATGTAAATCCAGGAGTGGTAACCTCTATGTGGGTAGTATGTGTGTACTCTGTGGTGTTGTCAGTCACTGTGCATTTTTAATGTGTTTGAGTGCATTGTCACAGTGTTGTACATGTCACTGTGTCCTTCTCCATATCTGTAGCTGTCATGTGAGGTACATACCATGGCAGCCATTATGTGGTGTGGAGGGGTACACTGACCTACATGTCCATAGCTGACACACCATGTCTGCTGACACATACCATGTGCAGGTATTCCAGGAATAGTGTGCCACTGTGAATATCATTGGGGGGCCTATTGTACACATTTATGACCCTGTTCACCCCTGACACATGCAGTGGTGGGCAGCCAATCACATATCTGGTGGTTACTGGTGTAGGTGATTTGAAATGGGGTATGGTACTCCAGTTTTGACACTGGTGTTCACTCCATGCCTTTGTCACCAGGCACCTGTTGCAATACATCTATACACATGTGCCTCACTCAGAATATATATACATCTCTCTCTCTCTCTCTCTATATATATATATATATATATATATATATATATATATATATATATATATATATCTATATGTATATATATATATATATATATATATATATATATATATATATATATATATACACATATATATATTGATGTACATATATTGCTATAGATATGGAGGGGGGGTGTGACAGAGAGGGGTTGAGAGTGACAGAGGGTGGGATGGGGGGTTGAGGTCGTCATATACAGTCATACCTGTAGATAGTCAGATCTATCTGTCTATATATTGATGTACATATATTGCTATAGATATGGAGAGGGGGGTGTGACAGAGAGGGGGTGAGAGTGACAGAGGGGCTGGGACAGTGGTTGTTGAGGTCATCATATACAGTCATACCTGTAGATAGTCAGATCTGTCTGTCTATGTATATGTATCTACATATATCTATATCTGTATGTGTGTATTACATATATATGTTTGTACATATTCTATCTACATCTGTCTATGTATTCCTACATCTCTCTCTATGTATGTATACATATATGCATATTATTTATATATATATATATATATATATATATATATATATATATATATATATATATATATATATACATACATATTTTGACATACATACGTATCCATATGATAGGTATATCAACATGTTTGTTTACCATACTGTATACACACACTAACATACTGCTAAGCATACATAACTGTGAAACCTACTTTGTACATTGCACTACAACCTACATTCAACCTACATTGATATGTGCACATAGATGCTCTCACATACAAATGTATGTACAGCCTTCACTGATAGTTGCTGTATGTCTCCTGCCCTTTGCACATCTTCATATACATATGGATACAGAGCAATGACACATATGGAGGGTTCACAGTATGTAGACCTTTATAGTATTACTTTACATTACCTGTGTTTGTCACAGCTGTTTGTGTTGCCGTCTGGTTTTGTGTCCTGCTGCTCCACTTGCCAGTTGTCAGCTTTCAGGTGGCTGTTGCTGACCAGTTTTGTTTGTGTATGTTTAATTTTGTTTTTCTCTGTCTCTGTCTCTGTCTGTCTCTCTCTATCTCTCTCTCTGTCTCTCACTTCCTCCTCAGAGTGCAATGAAAGTATTGCATGTGTGGACTAGGAGTACAGCATGCTTTTGTAGGTATCTGCATATGTCCATGTGATGGCCTCTGCACTAGTTGTTAGCCAGCATTTGCTAATTGCATGCAGCCAGTTGTGTACTGATTGCAGTTCTCACTGTGATTTCAGAACAGTGCTATAAAAAGGTATGTGAGATAGGCGTAGCCCTTTCAGATTTTAAGGGCAGGGACCATGCTGGTATGCTGTGGACAATGTTCTGTGAGTGTAAAGGTTGGTATCTCTCTCATATTTCCAGCTGTGTTGTAGATTAACATTTCTCCATTCATTTATCCAGTTTCCTGTACTAACTGTGTGTGTACACTGACACCTACGATTACTACTACTGTTAATGTGTGTGTGTGTGTGCTTTCCTGTGGGACATGTGGTGTAACTGGTGTATAGCAGTGGCTCTTGCACTTTGTTGCTTTGGCTTCAATATTTGCCCTTTACAGTCACTACTTGTATGCCTGCTAGGTGTCCTGACTGTAGTGTGCTGCTGTGGCTTTCCTATTTTCCATGTACATTCACACCTTGCAATGCTTGCTATATCTGCTAGGGTATTACAGCATGCAGTGTGGTCTGGCCATGATGTGGGCCTTGACATCTATTAGGGTATTTGAGTATGCTGATGAGCAGGCCCCAGACACCCTCAGGTGCATCTGTTATCTGCCTCATGGAATGGTACATATCAGTGGGGTACACCCATTAAATTGTCTGGTATGCTGCAGTTGTGACTGTGGGATAGCATGAGCATATGTATTACTACACTTTTTCTGCCATGCAAGTGGTGCATACTTTCAGGACTTCATAGTTACCATTGCATGTGTTGTAACACCTTTCTGCCTACTGTTTGTACATTTCACATGGAGTCTGTGCGGCATTCCTGTAACTTAGTCACTGTTGCTATGTCTAGGCTCTTAACTATTTAAATATGGTGGTGTCAAACCTCTCATGTGTACAAATATTTGCAGGTTGTCCACATTTCTGCCTCATATTTTGGCCAATATCTCATGCATAGCTTTTTCTAGCTAATCACTCTGGGCTCAAGTCAGAATATAGTGACAAACATTTAAGTTTCAGACTTCATACCCTTCCAAACATCCCACAAAATGCAGAACCTGTTACTCTCTGAACTGTCTAAGTTTGTTGTAACATTATTTGTAATGTGTCCCTGGTTTTGGCCCTTTGCTCCACATATTTTATTACTTGGTCCAGATGTGTTCCTGTAACAGGTTGTGGGGTATGGGCAGTGATTATCCTGCTGTGAGTATGTGTGTGGCTTGCAAGGTGCTACAGTGACATTATTACCTACTAGCTACCAACTAGCATGGCTGTTTCTGTTCACACACTACTATCATAGATATCCACTAGATTTGACAGTAAATATAAATGACATGCTTTGTGTACTACACATCCTATATTCCCTTTACATTCATTCCTACTATTACATGATATATTTATTTTAGCACAATGTTCTTGCATAACAGTCATGGCTTAGTGATAAGTCATGCAGACTAGTGTTTCCAAGGTCCTGGGTTTGGGACTAACAGTGGGATTTTATTTTGCTTTTGAACTGACTACAGGACCTGTCAATCAGAGTGACTAAGGCACTTTTAAGCAGTTGTAACCAGGTTAGCACTGGTTTGCGCGGAGCTCCCGCATGCGCACTGGCATTCAGCTCTGCGCACACCCGCTTACAACTGCTTAAATGTGCTTACTCTTGTGCACACCCGCGCTATTTTCTTTGAAAGAAATGAAAATGGGGAGACAGGAAAGTGGTGAAAAAGGGGTCACAATGAGGATAAGACAGTAGGGAAACAAGCTCGGGTTTTGCAGGAGGGATGTAGGTAAGGCCCATAGCTGCCCATTTCTTCATCAGCAACAGCTGTGCATATGTATGTAATTTGGTGTGACATTTGAAACCTTCCACCCCTGAGAGAGTTGTCAGGACAACAATAATACTTGTTGTACAGCCAATTGTAATTGATAGTTTCCATGTCCAGCAGACATATGTGCGGAATGGGCAGCTATGTATGGGGCGTAATTTTTTTGTGGGTACAGAGTGCCCTTTTTTTTTTTCAGGTGAGAGTGGTATGTCAGGTGACGGAAGTCGGTATAGCTGGGGAGGTAGGTTGGGTAGGTCAACAGACAAGACAAACAGGATGCATACAGGGGCGTTGTATGACACATGTGGGGGGGTTACACAATTGATGGGGATGGAGGTTTGGATATCCAGAGCCCATGAGCCCACAGATGGCAACAGTGGAACTGATATCCCCACCCATGGGCAGTTGCCACTGTTCCTTCACTGCCCAGGATGGGGCTGTGCTGGGGGCTGTGTAGGCCGGGCAAGAGGCATGCCCGTAAGTTGTGCCACCTGTGCCTCAAGCTGGCGTAGGGGCCCAAGAACAGAGTCCCGGATCTCCCTACGCACCACAGTCTGGACGCTACGGAGGGTGAGTGGTGGTTCTCCTCCAGCCACGCTTGCAGAGGGGGGACGGGCCCCATCCCCTGCAGTGCTTCCACCCGCAGGTGGCACAGGGCCACCGGAGGAGGGTCCAGACTAGGCACTAGTGCCAGGTGCACTCGCCAGCTGAGGTGGGAGAGGTGGGTCCGCTGGAACCCGTCTTCTCTGTCGTCCTATGTTTTGCATTATGTCATGACAGTTTGGGTTAGTAACATACAATACCATTCGCAATTAGTTGTAACAGCATGCATTAGTATTCTCATTAACCAAACACCCAGATATTCACACCATTGAACAGCGAGCATAACACATGCATAATCTGAACAGCAATACACAGTCCAACAACATGCAGGGTTGATTGATGGCAACAGGCCATCAGGTTTGGATGTATGAACAGGGCAGATGCATCAATGTACATGCAAATATTTATGACCCAACAGGACAAATGTCCAGGGGTGTTAATTGTGATTGCACATACCAATTTCACGTGGAATGGATTATATGTGGTTATAGGGTGGGGTGAAGAAAATATTATTAACACCTTCGAATACCAATACATATAATGTACATTTCTAATAGCTACAGATATATACACACTACTGTTCTAACTACAGTTTCCTATATGATAACTACTTCAATTTGGTGATAGGACTGTTACTGCTACATCAATATACATTTTATTGTTATTCATACACGTTCATATCTGGCTTTGTTCAGTTACATCATCCTGCTACATTTGCTTTATATAGCTATAGACAACTGTGGATGTTTGATATTTCAGACAATCATACTATCTGCATATTGCAGACTGAGAGCAACATATCCAGATTTTGGGATACATATTCCAGCTGTAGCAACACTTTGAACACATTTCGCAGTTTGGTTCTACTTGTCACATTCATTTCATTCTGTACTGACTGCAGTATACTTTATTCAGGGGTTATTACTACTTTATTGGTGGATTCATAACTCTTTCTCACACTCTCTCACTTGTTTTCATTTTACTATCCAGGATGGTACTTACTTCTAGGCTTTATTGACATGTTTTACCTGTAGTTATTACAATCCTTTCCAGCAGTCTCACTTCTGTCATGTTTCAGTATTTCAACAGGGATATATTTCACACATGTGATTTGCTCATCTTCTGCAGCTGTACTTTTCAGCCTACTGCAGGTTTTGTACTATTATATTACAGGTGGGGCATCTTTATTTCAGACTTTATTTCAGACATTTTCATTTTTCTGTTTGGATTACAGACTGCAACACACTTTTGTAATCAAGCAATACTTGCAAACACTTTTACACTGTTACTTGCACATTTTATTACTTAGTGACTACACTGCACTCTTTTGCTAACTGTCATACTTTTATATTTCTTTACAGTTACTGGGAGTGGATTACTGACCTGCCTGGTGGTGCAACCACACCAGCCTATCGCCATAGGCTCTGTGGTTCGCAGAACGGACACCTGCAGCTGTAATATAAATGAAGTAATATTGGAATACACATCTCCATAATATCAGCTAATTTAATTTCTTACATACATAATTAAATGTAACTTACTCAGTAGTGGGGCGTTGGGCATTTGCCGGGCCTCCTGGATCCAAAGGTTCAATTGGTCCTGCTTGCATCTCTTCAGGTCCGCATCGTGGTGACGGACCTGCTCACCAGTCCTTGGAATCCCTGTGGCACTGGTGAGATCATGAGCCAACCGGTCCCATGCCTCAGCCCTATATGCTCCCCACAGGACCTGGCCCTGCATGAGTTGAGCCTCTTGATTGTGGACTAGGAGCCAGACCATGTATCTGGACTCCTCAACGCCCGACCTCTGTGCTCGAAAGCAACTACCCTCACCTACTCCTGACATTCTGGCTGCAAGTCAGTTCTACAATCGTTTATGATGTGTATTCCCGCCTATGGGGCTTATATATGCCGTTTTTCCCACACTTATCTGTGATTGGCCATTTTGGAATTGTATCAACTTCACAAAACCTGCTTTGTCATGCTCCACTTTCTATTCATTCCTATATATTTGGTATTACTGCATTTCTAAGTACAGCTGTCATGGCTTAGTGGTTCAGTACCGTGACTATGGTGCATGGTATCCTGGACTCGAACCTAGCCACTGCTTTTTATATTTTATGACTGTCTAGACAGGCTAGGGGGTGTGTCTGTGTAAAGGCAGTTTTGTTACAGCTTGCTCAACATTGCCCGTCGGTTAGCTTGTTAGCATGGTGCGCAGCTACGTGCAAACGGGTTACGCTGGTTTATGCCTCATTTGGCTGTTAGCACACATATTACGCTCAGCTCAGCTAGGTTTGGCTGTTAGCATGCATATTACGCTCAGCTCAGCTAGGGGCACACAGTTTCAGTGTGTTAAACCACTGCTCACCTACGGGCACTAATTTTGCACCTGTTAAACCACTAATCACCTACGGGCAGATGCACTCACCTTGTTAAACTGTAGCTCAGCTATTGGAACATCTCGCATTTTTTATTGTTTTGTTATCTCACATTTCTTCAAAATAAATGGACTATTTTATTACATTTTACATAAAATATGATTTTATATGTGTACATATTTGTCAGGGACTTGTTTCGTGCTTATTTTGCTAAAAATAAAATTTGATATTGTGGGGGCTCGAACCATGGATGCCTGCTCTTCAGCCGACGTCTCTACTGCTACGCTATTGTTTCTTGGCTTACTTTGCATATTTAGTTCTTATATGCTTTTCCACTGACTGCTAACTGTGGCTAAGCTACGGGCACGCCCGCGCAAACGAGCGCACTCACGGGCAAACATCTTTACGATTTAAAAAAAATATATAACATGTTCATTTATATATTTTATGTTCATAGTGTCTGTGGGGGCATGTGTTGTGTTGTGTTTATTCACATTTCCATGGCCTCTGTCGTGGGTGTTTACTTTGGGCACTTTTACTCTTCTGGGGGTGTGTCCGCTTGCAGGGCTCGGCCTACAGACACGCCCCCTACTGTCTTCCACGGACCGTGTTAGCCTTAGGTGTGATTCAGCATGCTCTCATGAATATGCAGAGCATGCTGACATCACTCCATTTAACTGCAGCCGTCGTGTAAGACTTATAACTCTTACACGGAGGCTTTGTGAATCCTGCCCAGTGTTTTCAAATAACCATTTCTTTAACAACCACTTCATATTACCATTTAAGAATTCAACCATAACAATGTTTTAATACTTGAAGCTGCAACATACATTTCTAGGTCAAGAAATACTATTCCTCAATCTTTCCATTTTCTTACATGATGTCCCAGCTATTCTATGTTCATTGGGGTGCCATAACCCCCAGGATTTACTAATCTTCTGTGTAAGACTAGATTAGTCTTACACGGAAATGCCAGTCTAAGAGTATGACGGCAGCGTGCCATGCATATGAATGAGGGCATGCTGCCTCAACTCTAAAGCTTACACGGAGCGTGGACGAGTGTAGTGGGCGTGTCGGACTGCCGAGCAGTCCAAAAATCCACGCCACTGCAATGACGAAACTCGAGAAATGTCAAGTTACATGGGCGAGTCCACTCACATGTGTACATTGTAACACTACACTCTCCCAAATGTTAAACCTCGTAAAAATTTAAAAATTAAAAGAAAATTTTTTTTTGTTTTATTTCCGATATATTACCTAATTTTCCTGCCCTTTCCCCTTACTGAGCTCCTCACAAACACTTTCAATAGTTTGAGATTTATATCTGAGAAGTAGACTTTACCAGCAACCTTTTTTAACTTCATCTTGTGTTATTTTTTCTGTTTTATAAGTCTAATACAGTAGTATATATTAGTAGTAGTGTTATAGTTTCTGTTTTATAAGTCTAATACAGTAGTATATATTATAAGTTTATCTCCTATTTTTAGTATTTCTTTTGTGTTGAAATTGATTTTTCTTTTTTACCTTGTATTGTTTACTCATATTAATGCTTTATTTGCCAAATCATTGTTTATTGCCTGTACTGGAGCTTTTCTCCCCGGGCCTCTACTGAAAACGGATACATGTCCAGCTAGACTAGCCCGGTCAACAAATGTAAAATAAAATAAAATAAATAAAATAATATAGCTGCCCATACTTGCACATGTTTGCACGGGTTTGCCCATTGCTTTGCTACAATTAGCAGCTTAAACACCGAGGAGGATAATAAGAAAAATATAGGCAAATTAATCAAAATAGCAATAGTGTAGTGGTTAGAGCCTTCGCACAAAGAGGAGGCATTCCTGGTTTGAGTCCCACTACTGCACATTCCATTTTCTTTTGGAAATCTGTATACAAAAATATTTCCTGACATTTATCATGTATAAGGTTTGTAAAAAGCATTCAACTGTTATATGTAGTAGTGAACGAATTTTATATATATATATATATATATATATATATATATATATATATATATATATATATATATAAAGGTGAAATGGCTATGCATTCTGAGGCATGAGTAACTTATTTTAAGCAATATAAAGCACTGCTGCGCACATTTTAGAAGTATTTAGTATATTTAAAACCAATTGCTCGTACCTGAGCAACGCATTAACAAGCGCAATGTCTTTGCGCATAGATGTGCACAGCGCCAACCAGCGCAACTACAACATATTTGCGCGTAGCTGTGTACCGTGCTAACCAGTGCAACGTCGGGCAACTTCAGGCAACGTCAAGAAACATTGGGCAATGTCGAGCAACATCGAGCAATGTCAAGCAAAGTCAGGCAAAGTTGAGCAAAGTCGGCTAAATACAGCCACACCTCCTTTACTGTACCTTAACCATTCAGGTCTGGCCAGTAGGAAAATAAAAAGCAGTGACAGGGCTCGAACTCAGGATACTGTGCACTATAGTCACAGTACATAATCACTAAGCCATGACAGCATTGCATAACCATGCACTTTCAATAGACACATATCTATCAAAGAAATATTAAATATTGCCAACATCAGCTAAGCAGGTATGCCTACAGCTGAGTTTTTTCAAAACTGGCCAATCACAAATAAGTGTGGAAAATGAGGCATATTTAAGCTCCACAGGTGGGAATACTTGCCATAACTGGTTGTAGCTCCCTTCTGCAGTCAGCATGGCCGGTGTTGGAGAAGACACTCGATTTTGAGCGCAACGCTGGGGCATTGAGGAGTCCAAAGTAATGGTTTGGCTCCTTGTCCACAATCATGAGGAAAGACTCCTGCTGGGCCAGTACCAGGGCACCCAATATAAAACAGAGGCCTGGAACAGTCTTGCTCATGATCTCACCAGTGCCATTTGCATTCCTCGGACTGGTGAGCAGGTCAGGCACCATTATTCTGACCTGAAGCGACGTAAGGGGGATCAACTGGACCAGTGGATCCAGAAGTCCTGTGCAATGCCTAATGCCCCAGTACTAAGTAAGTAGCCATTGTATTAAGTAGTTAAGAATTGCTATGCTTGTCTATACTATGGATAGGTATGTCTCAATATCACTGCATTTACTTCACAGCTGCAGGTGTTTGGACTATGAATCAGCAAGCCCATGAAGATAGGTTGCAAGGGATGCGTCATCAGGCATTTTAGTAATTATTCTGCATGTACTTTTTATATAAAATAAATGCGAGAGCCTTCAAAAAGTGTTTTAACCCAATAAATAAAGGTGTAATAATCCTTTAATAAATGTATAAATCCTGGAGTGCGTCTGTGTCATTTTCTTTGATATGTTGTTGTGCTGTTGCATTTTACAAATAGTACTGTTGTATTAAGCAGTGTTAACCCACACTTGGGTAGGCCCATATAACGTCGATGAAGGGAGTGCCAGTAGCTTTTATGCATATTTACAGCCTTCAACTGTTGGTTCATGCCCAGCATGTACAGGTTAATCTGGCACATGAGTAGCTTGGTATTGTGTTCCCCAGAAATGTCAGTGTGCTGCCAGAAATGTAGGGAGCTGTTAACATATAACTGATACTTTCACCTGAACATATCTAGATAATTATATGAAAGTAGAGCTGTCAGTGTACCATCTTAGCAGTAGTGTGTGTGAGCAACTCTCAAAATATGTAGCAGTAACATCTGCATCTTGGACAGTTTGCATGTAAGATACAACTCATGTATATAATGATCTAGCAAAATCCAATTGCACAATATAAGGACATTAGGTAGTGTAATAATACATGGAAGGGACATATAACTGCAGTTAATAGGAATGTAGTGAAAATTAGAAGGATATATAAGTTGTTAATTGAGCTATCCTTTTCCACTCTACTGTATATGCATAAAAATGCAATTCCACACCTCAATCGGTATGTCTAATCTCAAAACATTTGTTGGGACATATGTCCTATTGGTTTATAAATATTTGCATTTATTTCTATGCATGTGCCATGTTAAAATACCACAATATTGGTGGCCTATTGCCATCAATTCAACCTGCATGCTCTTGTAATGTCCACTATTGTGCTATATATGCATGTGTTATGCTAGCTTTTCAACTATTGAAAATCTGGTGTGTTGGGTTAAGGGAATACTTCTGCATGCTGTTATAACTAAAAAAAGGGTAATCTGCTCCCAAAAAAAAATTACGCCCCATACATAGCTGCCCATTTTTCACACATGTAAACTGGACACATAAAATGTAATTTAATTGGCATTACAACATACTTTGTTGTCCTCACCCCTCTCTCAGGGGTTGAAGGTTTCATATCTACCTCCAAATTTATTCCATATGCACAGCTGTTTCTGTTAAAGAAATGGGCAGCTATGTACCTTCCCTACACCCATCCTGCACATCCCGAGCACTTTTCCATACTGTCTTTCCCTCTTTGTGCCCCTTTTTCACCACTTTCCTATCTCCCCATTTTTCTTTTCTTTCAAAGAAATGAGCACGGGGGTTAGCGGGAGTAAGCACTATTAAGCAGTAGTTAGTGGGTTTGCGCGAGTGTGCGCTTTTTTGTGCTTAGTTAAGCATTGCTAAGCATCACGCAAACCCCGCGAAAACCCGCTTACAACTGCTTAAAAGTGCCTTAGTAACTCTGTATGTGAGGGCCCTTGTTCTGCTCAGGAGCAAAATAAAACACCTCTGTAAGTTTCGAAGCCCGGACCTTGTACACACAACACAATATGAAGTACCACTAAGCCATGGTAGATATACAACAAGTTGGTGCTGAAATAAATATATCATGCATCAGAATGAGTGAATGTAAAGGAAAAATAGGAATGCCATACCACACAACATGTTCTGTGGATCTTTACCAACCGTTGTTGTATTTCATTACATGACTGTGATAAGAGAATCAGCCATTCTAGCAGGAAATAATGTTACACCATCACTTTACAACCCCAAACAGTATCACAGCAGGACAAACAGTGGCATATCTGTTTAGGGCTGTGGCCATACTTCCCAACTGTCCCTAATTTTCAGGGATGTCCCTGATTTTGACACAAATTTTATCTCTGTCCCTCTGAATCCCTCCTAAAACTACTGACTTTGGCCAGAAATGTGGTGAATTACACTTAATGAATAATGACAATAATTAAGAGTTAGACACTTCTTTTACTTCAGAAAAGGTGTATTAATTCATATGCTCTGATTCTCTCAATGTTTCAACTTAATGGCACTAATATTTAAAGGTGTCCCTGACTTTTCCTTTACTTTTCCCTGAGTCTGTTCAAATATGTACCTGAGTGTTTGAGAGGTCTAGCAGAGACAGAAGCACAGAGGCATATCAGCCTTTCTGCTGTTACACATTGTGCAAATAGCTTTGGAAGGAGTTTCAGAAGCATACCCTTATGTAAGAATACAACACTGAAATACAAATGGATGTAGCCATCTACTGGTAGCAACCAACTGTAACAATGCCATTGCTCTATTGCTGAAAAGACCTGTGTGGTGCACAGACCAAAAATAACAGGCTGTTCTCTGGCTACCATGTGGATAGGTCCACAGTTGGGAGTTACACAGACAGACTACTTGCCTTGATAAACTAACATGTACACAGCAACCCTGTAAGTCCAGCAAGATAAAATCCACACAATACTACTTACGCTCTCTGTACTTCTGCACCCCTACCCAAATGTAGAATATACCTGTGTGTGCAGGGTCTACCAAGGATGTAGGTAAGCATACTCACAGTACTGAAATGTGTCCAGTATTTCTGAGCAGCTTGTGCTAATGTCAACACTAAAAAAGCACAAACTGTTTAGAACTGAGTAAATGAATATTCACAGACTAGCAGTTCACAAACAATTCTTGTGCCAAAGGAATACATCTCTATAACTAGCTTTGTATGGCAGTTAATTGTAACAGTTGAAAATAAAGTACATCTTTCCATGTATCATGGGGTAGCATTTTGAGGGGTGAGTACATTTCTACACTGACAAGTGGGTACTGGAAGCAGCAACATTAGGTCTGAGTACAAAATGTAAATCTCTGGCTACACCCCTGGCTTCTGATATATGAACTATACCATCCTTCTGTCTTAAACAATGATGTCCACACCAAACAAGGATGATCTCCATCTTGGAAAGCTGAAAGGACCACGCCTACCTGAGTTAGCAATTTATAGTACTGGGTTGCTATGGCAGTGATTACTGCAATTACTACACAGCAGGCTGCGTGCAATTAGCAAGTGTTGGCCTCTAATCGGTGCAGAGGCCATCACATGCTCATGTGCAAATACCTACAAAAGCAGGCTGCAATCTCTGCCAACAAACTCAATCACTCTATTGTAGAGACTGACAGACAGAGAGAGAGAGAGATACAGAAAGAGAGAGAGAGAGAGACATAGAAAAGGAAAAAGAAAAAGAAATATTACCAAATCATACAAAGGAAAGGCATGTGACACATATGTATTTACTGCATGTAGTAGATGTTGCTGAAGAATAGTCTACATAATGTGAACCATTCATATGTGGCAGCAATACTTATTTATGCATAGATGTTCTGCTTAACTACTAATGGACAATACAGTGTGTACCTGTGGGCAGTGAGACATACCTGTGAAATGTGTAGCTCAGCATCAAATGTCAAAGATCTGATCCATGTTATCTGTGTTCTGTACATTAGTGTGGCCAATGGCTGTTGGGGGGATTAGCGCTGACATTATATAAACATGGGTGTGACAGAACAACATGTGCATGATAGTCATATTAAAGTCTAGCTTAGCATTGGCAACTGCTGTAGCAGTCTAGTATGCTTATCTAGCATTTGTAGCCATATATACCACCCCTAATGTTAGTGTGTGTTCATATGTGACACCTGTTTGTGTTGCAGCAAGGCCCAACAGTTCAGTTGTGAGGTCCAGGGACTTACAAAAGAGTGCAACTTGTGTGTGTATGCCACACACATACGGAGAAATATATATGTGTCATATATATTCACATCTGTATATGTGCATAGAGCAGGGGACATATTGCAACTGTTTGTGAAGGGTGGAGATATATCTGTTGGTGAAGGTTAGTATGTGCATATTTGTATGTAGGTTTTAGTGTGTGACAAACAAGACAGCATACAGTGCTGGTATATGACATGTGGTGGTTAAACACTGTGGGTGGTTTGTTCAGTTTGCAGTGTTGAAGCCAGTGAGGCCTGCTAAAGCTACCTGGGCTGTGAACACCTTCAATGCATTTATCCCAAGATTGTGCGATTTTATTACATTAATGTACACCTCACATTCTTTGTATAATTCATATTCTCACTATGACAGGGGAAATGTATATGTGCCTACATATATATGTATATGTACACCAATGGGTGTGTATATGTATATATATATATATATATATATATATATATATATATATAGTTATATATACTCGTACACACCTACATTTACTTGTTGCAATAGATTCTCTGTACTGTTAATTGACTGTGATGTTCAATGTGTTTGTGAATACATTAAAGATATGTATCTGTGGGATAGCTTAGTGGGAAACTGTTTATGTCATGGTATTATGGGTCCTTGCTTTGATCCTAGCAAAAGCTGTGTATTCCGTTGCTAGGCAGAAAAAGTGCTATTGCATACAGTGTGACTAAGTCCCTTGGTTTTAACTAGGGTGTGTCATTGGAGGCTAAAGCACTACATCTATGATTATTGATTGGTACTGATGTTGAATCCAAATCCTTTGGGTACTGTAGTACTACTTGAAGCTCTGGGCCTGTACAGTAAAGTATGGTGTATGTCCACATTGTTTGCATCCACTGTTTTGTGTGGTCCCTGTATTCATCACAGATTACATTTCTCAAGATTAAGGTTGTGTAAGTGCTGACACACAGTACTGTATAGTACACACTGAAAGCTTATCTGGGCTGTCATACCTTTGTGTCCTGTAATTATGTCTGATGTGTGTGTGGGTATGTCTGTAACATGTCCTTTGACATATGTGTGGTAAAACATATAACTGCGTATCTAGCAACATTCATAGTGTACTACAGCAGTATGCAACCTATATTCCCAATTGTGCACATATTTTGGACACGGGTTTGCCATTAACAAGTTGTGTGGTATAATAGTAATACATTTACTGGACCTTACACTCATTGTGATGGATGATAAATTTCGTTACACATCAGCTTGATGTATATCTGCTGTGGCTACGTGGTGCATGGTGTTGCATACAGTGTGCCAGCTACTCTTGTATAGTCTTATATAGTGATTTTATTTTGTTGCTGTGCAGAACATGGTTCATTAGATTGAGAGTGAGCCAGGCACTTCCAAGCAGTTGTGAGGTGAGAAGTGATAAGTGGCAGTTAAAGTGTCTCACTCTCGGTTATTTTATTTATTTATTTGTTTATTTATTTGCAGTTGGTTTACCAGGATAGTCCATTTGGGCCATTTGAACCCATTTTCAATGGAGTCCTGGGGAGAAAAGCTCCAATAACAATCTTGGTTACAATAGTTTAAAGATGATATTTATACAAAGGTTGTAGTTTTGAGCAAAACATTTACAATTGATACAGCAAACATTACAAATAATGCAGACTAGTGATGAGGTTGAAATTGAAACAGACTGGCAATGGAACATTGTATTGTGGCAGCTGAGAGGCATTTCTTATTAGGAATATACAGATAACAGTTACAGTTTGATGCATTATTTACAAATAGCATATAAGTAACAGGAATATAAATATATGGAGAGTTGATAGAAGGAGAAAGGTTTTGATGAGAATAGAAATTGAGAGAGAGAGAGAGAGAGAGAATGTAAACTGAAGCGTGGAATGAAGGTAAGAAGGAGTTTGCCATCATTAGTTATGTGGGGAGAGAGCAGGAACATTCCCATTGGGATGTTAGATGTGAGTGAAGAGATTTTTTGAAAGAGTAATGGTTAGAAGTGATACGAATGGAAGGTGGTAGGGAGTTCCAGAGACGTGCTAGACCATAAGATAGAAGATTTTTGCCTGGTGGACGGGATGGTTTGTACACTTCTATTAGATTTTGATTATTGGACCTTAATACTCGATCAGGTAGGTGCATCTTAAAGGTAGAAGAGAAGGAGGGACAGAGGGAGGGGTTGAAAATGAGCTTGTGTGCAAGAGTTAGTTGAGTATAGATGAGATGATTTGGAAGTTCTAGCCATTTTAGTTTTTGGAGAGAGGAACAGTGATGGGAGGAGGACTTATGGCTGGTAGCAAATTTGGCAATTTTGCTGTAGCAGGAGGAAAGTTGTGTTTTTAGAGAGGATTGCAGGTTAGTGAGAAGAGGCATTCCATAGAGAAGAGAGGTGATAAGAAAGGAAGTAGAGAGAGTTACTTTAGTGGCAGGTGTAAGGTAATGATTTTGTCGGTAGAGCATACCTAGTTTTTGATGGGGTTTTTTGATATTTAGTTGTAAATGGGAGTGGAATTTAAGCTGGTTATCGATTTGGACCCCAAGTAATTTGGTCTCTGATACCAGTTCCAGAGGTATATTGTTTTGGCTAGTAATAGTGAAAGAGTTTAAGTTGAATGAGGTAGCTTTAGAGGGAGTAAATACCATTAGTTTGGTTTTAGAGGCATTTAATGTAAGGTGGTTTCCTTTCATCCATAGCTCAGTGGTTGAAAGAACTTCTTGAGTAAGTTTTAGGAGTGTAGGGGTAGATGTGGCAGAGTAGATGATAGTTGAATCATCTGCATATTGAATGATATTTGAGAAAGGAATAGAGTTCCGGAAATCATTTATAAATATATTAAAAAGAAGAGGACCTAATATGGAACCTTGGGGAACTCCGGTTGGGGTATTAAGAAATGAGGAGGAGGCCTTTTTCCATTTTACTGCTTGATATCGGTTAGATAAGTAGCTGGAGAACCAGTTCAAGGAAGGAGGGGATAGGTTAAGTTTAGAGAGTTTAGTTAAAAGCAGGCTATGTGAGATAGTATCGAAGGCTTTAGAAAGGTCAAGTAGTAGGGTGGAAACAATAAGGCCAGAGTCCCGGGCTTTATTAATAGTTTCAAGGAAGGAGAGGAGGGCAGTCATAGTACTGTGATTTGGCCTGAATCCATGTTGTGTGGGTGTTAGAAGCTGATTATCTAAGAGGTGTGGAAGGAGTTGTTGTTGTATGCATGTTTCTAAGAGTTTAGAGATAGGAGACAGGATAGCAATGGGACGGAAGTTGGTAACATTTTATTGTTGCCTCCTTTATGTAATGGTATAATGAAGGCCTTTTTCCAAATTTTGGGTACTATGCTTTCCTGGATTGAACGGTTAATTAGAATGCTAATGGGGTAGGCGACTGCTTCAGCAGCTAGGCTAAGAAAATAAGCAGGGATATTATCAGGAGCATTGGAGCATGGCTTCAATTTCTGGAGGAGTTTTTTTATAATAGAAGTGGGTATAGGTTTTAATGAAAAGAGAGGACACTGGGAAGGGGGGGATATTTGTGGGTGATGATGGAGAGGGGGGAGTGAGAGGTGGAGAAGGGGGTGAAGGATAGAGAGTTAGTGGAGGAGAGTGAAGGAGTGGTGGAAGTACAGGGAAGAGTGGTGGTAGAGGAGGAAGGAGGTGATGTGGAGAGAGTGGTGGTATTAGAGAAAGATGAAGTAAGTTTAGAAATAGAGTCAATGAAAAAAGAGTTAAATTGGGTGGCTAAGTCAGAGTCAGGAGCGTTAGGGTCAGGGGAGGGGGCGTTTAGTTTACCGGGGTTAAGGAGAGTGGAGATACCTTTCCAGAATTTCTCAGGGTTTGTTTTGTTGTTGTTTTGTAGTATAGAGAATTAGTTTTGTCGGTCGGAAATGATGAGCTTTTTTACTTTATTTCGAAGTATTTTGTATTCATTAAGAGTGAGGGGAGACCTGTTTTTTAGGTAATAAGTCCAGGCTTTATCTCTGTACCGCATAGTTAGCTAATAGGTTGCTATATATGGCAGTTCAGTGATATCTGTACTGTATAATGTTGAATGTGCCATATGACTTGCTCAGACATATTTTCATATTTATGTCATCCAGGGATCATGGCGCATCGCAGGAACCCCTGTTACAGTAGTGCTGAAGATGACATAATTACTACCAGTATGATTCAGCATTACAGTCTCATGTTCTCATGAACCAGCCAGGACCAGCAGGAGCTTACTGCAATGTGGCAAGATGTTGTCCACAGGGTAAATGAAGTAGGCCTGCATAACCAGACATATGAGCAGGTACGCCACCACTGCAGTGATCTTCTCAGACATGTCCATCAGCATGCTGCTGATGTGCAGAGACAACAACTTGCAACAGGAGGTGGTGTTAATATCAATCCCCCCTCACCAGAGTGGAGGAGCTGCTCCTGAGCCTGGTGGCACCTGCCCAACAACAACAGCAGCAGACATACACCATGATGAAGGTTGGAGCCACCCAGCAAGCACACATGGAGTATTCAGGTAACATGGTATATCTGTAGACTACTGTTATCTGTATTGGTAGATCATGCATATGTGAGATGTGGAGTGTGTCGATAAAAGATGTGGAGCCTGTTATTGTGCAATACTGATCATTTGGAACATAACCAGTAGCCCTGTGAATGTAAACTGTTGTTGTACTGTAAGATTGCAAACACATAGTAGCAATGCCACAGTTGGGGCCACTGACAAACTGCCTCATCTCTATGTAGGTCCCTCTGGGGTGACATCAAGGCAGCAGACAGATGCTGGTGAGTGTGTTCTACATTTATTATTGTAAATAAAAAGTGCATGTCATAGTTAAGGTGTAGGCTATGTACACATGTAACACACCTACCCATAATGCATTATGTGCATGTTTGGTGTAAGACCACGCACATCTCAGTAATGTGATTAGCTGCCTCAAACACATGCAATACCCAGACCATCTCAAGCAAATGTGGCTAGACTGTAGTGACCATTGGATAGGCACAGTTGATACTCAACATGCACATAACATACACATCTATGTCATACACAGAGCATTTTAACATGCTACACATAAAGGATTCCCAAACTCTCTGTAAAGACACACTCCAGTATCCAAAATCACATCCACACATTGCACATAATATACCTGAGGGGTAGAGGCCTCTCACAGGGCATTTAAACACTCTGCAACACACTACACATTCATGTCAGGGAATGCTCCTTATTGGTCTCCTTGCAAACACATGTAACAACTGGTTGTGAAATGGTGAATGTAGCCAAGGTAGTACAGTTCTGGTACAGCATGAGTAGTGCTGGTTTGGGAAACATTTGTAGCATTGAGTGACCACACAATGCTTCATGATGATGGCCTATGGTACTATACCCAATCCAGTTATTGTAACCACAGGAATACACATATCTTTCATTACTATACACCTTAATGTTGCGTGTGTGCACACATATGCACCTCTAAACAATATGCATACCAATCACCATTTGCACAACTGACACATATATGTCTTGTGATGCTATTGAATGCCTAGGTCATATGACACACATTGGGTATATGTAGTGTTTAAATATGCAGTTGTGTTTTAGCATGCCATGTCATGGATGACATTGGCATGTCCACAATATGATCTACAGTCACCATAAGTACAGTACATTGGGTAGTGGCCAAATGGTATTCCATCAATTATCCATGCACCACTGATGATGTTGTGTGAATACTCATCATGCATGTGCTAAAAATGTGTCTACAATTATTTGCTAAAGACACAGAGGCTGTAATCAGCATTGGATACCTATCTGACACACAGATACACATCCAGTCATGGTATGTACACCTGTTTGTTATGGTGCCCAGTACATTACAGAGTTTTGAATACCTGCACAGCAATGTTGTGTCCATATATGCATATATATCCATATCCATATATGCAGGGAGAGGCCCATCACCTAATAACAAAACACATGCATCAAAGTCATGTATACTGTTAGCAACAAGGACTGTCTGCACTTGCACTGCATGCTGCTGAGCAACACATGTCCTGCATGCTGACATGTGTTATTTGACTGTTTTGCTTGTGATACTGTACCCCACCATCACCTGCTATTGTGTATGTTCTGAGATTGCTGGTGTTGTGTGTCTGCTTAAGGGAGTGTATTTTTGTGTGTGTGCATGTGTGCAAGTGTGCATGTGCGCATGTGTGCATGTGTGCATGTGCGTATGTATGCATGTGTGCATGTGCGTATGTGGACGGACATCATGTTCAGGTCTTCCTGTTTTTCTCTCACAGGTGCCGACGTGGGACTGGTTCAGTACAGCAGGGAACCTGATGTCACTGAAACAGACAGTGATCATGAGGATAGGTGTGTTGAGGCACAGGCAGGTTTGTCAGGGTCTGTTGTTGGGCTACCAATTGACAGTACACAAGTCTCCACCCCATCCATGCACACAGTCATACTGCCTGTACATCCATCATCACCATTGCCCTTAGCTGAGGGACAGTGTACGGTTGCCACTGGCTAGGACAGTGTGGTGTCTGTGGCACATGTATCTGTACACAGCAGCCATAACCAGATGCCTGGAATGGTACCACATAGGCAGATGCCCAGGGTTCTCGTCAGAGCACTGCTGGTCATCATGCCCATGGCAGACATGCCACACCTCTTTCTACCACACGCATGTTCCGGGCTGTCATGGAGGCACAGACATGAATGGAGAGGTACACCAGACAGAGACTAAGGGCACAGAGGGATCATAACATCTCTGTAAATGACAGTATCCGTGACCTAGCAGGTGCCATACGTAATTACACTGAGGTCATTGATAGAAGTTGGGGTGAGACATTGGATGTCCCCCACAATGTCATGTCCATGTGTCAGGACAGTGTGGGATGGTTGAGACGTCGACATGGATGTATGCCAGCAACATCAGCAGCTGGAGGTTGACATGGGCATCCAACAAGTCACAGCCACTCCTGTAGTGCCAGTACTAGCCCCAGCAATGTTGTGGGGGGCTGTCCATAGACCGTCCTAGAAGACCATATGCATATGGCTCTGGCCAGTCCCAGCAGGGCCCTGGATCCAGTGGACATATGTCAACCTCTTCAGATAGTACCCAGCCTGGATTTGTACCTGATACTGTCTGTAGCACCCCTGCCAGGCACAGGTTCCATATCCATGGCCAGAGACGGTGATCTGTAAAGCCTGCCAGGTACAGTCTGTAGCTGTCTTTCAAATCCCCATATAAGGCAGCCACATGGTGGAACTGTGTGCATGAAGACACAAGTAACACAAACTTGTAGGAAAAACCACCTTTAATAACAAAGCAAAGCTTTCGGGCAGAACCCTTCTTCAATACTAATACAATCAAGTCTGCATACTAGAAGCTTATATACAGGTCTAGAAGTCACATGATTAGCAGCCAAGAATCATGTGACGAACAAGTCTTAAAGTGCAAACAACATAATAAAACTTTAAAAAAACTTTTAAAAAATCAATTAATAATATTACGTAATCTAGTTAAAATTGGTTTTAAACTAACTTTGCTGTTAATTCCTGGATATGAATCAGCAGCTAGTCTTAAAATCCATTCAAATTCCTTAGTCTCAAGGTGATTATTCAAATCTCCACCTCTGGCACTAGGACAATTAAAATCAATAACTCTAAACTTAAAAGAATGTTCAGAGCCATGAATATTGATATGCTTATAGTACATTATTTTCACAACACTGTCTGATTTCTGAATTATGATCAATAACACGATCTTTCAGCTCACGAATAGTTTTTCCTACATAGAACGAAGTGCATGATTTACATGTAGCCAAATAAATAACACCTGAAGTGTTACAAGTAGCTGAAATTTTAAAATTGAATACTTGACCAGTGCTAGGGTGTGTGAAAATATCACTACCATTACCAAACATCTGTGCACAAGCAATACAGTTAAAACATTGAAAAGTTACAATAGCCTTCAATTTCAAGAAATTGGATAATTTTATTAGCTTCAGATGAAATGAAAGCTATTGTAGGTGATAAACCATGCTTCTCTTATAGAAATATGAAGACTATCAAAAGCTTATTGTGTTATAAAGATTTTTATAAACCTAAGCCTATGACGTTGGCTATTAAGCATGGAACTTTTCAATGTTTTAACTGTATTGCTTGTGCACAGATGTTTGGTAATGGTAGTGATATTTTCACACACCCTAGCACTGGTCAAGTATTCAATTTTAAAATTTCAGCTACTTGTAACACTTCAGGTGTTATTTATTTGGCTACATAAATCCTGCACTGCTCTATGTAGGAAAAACTATTCAAGCTGAAAGATCGTGTTATTGATCATAATTCAGAAATCAGACGGTGTTGTAAAAATAATGCACTATATAAGCATATCAATATTCATGGCTCTGAACATTCTTTTAAGTTTAGAGTTATTGATTTTAATTGTCCTTGTGCCAGAGGTGGAGATTTGAATAATCGCCTTGAGACTAAGGAATTTGAATGGATTTTAAGACTAGCTGCTGATTCATATCCAGGAATTAACAGCAAAGTTAGTTTAAAACCAATTTTAACTAGATTACGTAATATTAATTGATTTTTTTTAAAGTTTTATTATGTTGTTTGCACTTTAAGACTTGTTCGTCACATGATTCTTGGCTGCTAATCATGTGACTTCTAGACCTGCATATAAGCTTCTAGTATGCAGACTTGATTGTATTAGTATTGAAGAAGGGTTCTGCCCGAAAGCTTTGCTTTGTTATTAAAGGTGGTTTTTCCTACAAGTTTGTGTTACTTGCTCCACGTTTTGCAGCTGTTTTTTTGGTGCATGAAGACACACACACATAAACCAGAAACCTAGGGCAAACACATACCCACACACATTACATCAACATTGGCCCATAACAGTACTCATGGCCCTCACACTCACATGTCGATTGTATGGCTCAGTGCAGGCCTCTGGCAAACCAACAACACACCCTGTGCATATGATGAAACCTGTGCTACCTCCTTTCATCTGTAACATTGATGCAGGAACAGGCTAACATAGGGCTGATGTACAGGGTGTCTTTAATAAAGTATAGCAATGGTTGAATGTGTAGCATGTTGTCAGCAGTAAAGTGTAATGATATCCTTGAAGGTGTAGCTGAGCAGGCATGATGCATTAAAGCTGTAATTAGCAATGTTGTATTGTTTCCACCAGTGTTTATCCCAATTGTGTTATGTTTGCCCATGTGCTGCTTAGCTGACGTGTGTAGTTGTGTCAGCATGTGTTATACAGTGGACAGTAAGTGTGGGGTGTGTGCAGCACAGGTTTGCAGGTGTAGATTTGTGAACATGGTGGAGGTGCACTGTCTGCATGTACATGCATATTGGACACATGGGCAGAGTGACATGCCCTGTACTGGCCAGTGTTAACACTCCATACTTTCTACTGGTGGCCAGTATGCATTGTACTACACACATTTTGGAACTTGAGTACGCACGTGTGTGTATGACATGGGTTGATACTGTGCTGTGGGGGATGCTGCTGTTACTATCTGTCATTGGTTTGCATTACTAAGGTTAACACTGTCCCAACTGCATAATCCTTTATTAATGCATACTGTTCACCTACAGGGTTGCATGGACCGTGCTATCACAAATACAAGAAATTCTCACTTATACAGTAAAAGTGCATTAGTCTCATGGACCCCTGCCATAAACTAAATATATAATAGAAGGTATGAAGTTGTACCAAAAAAGAGTTACATACCAAGAAGGGATAACCTCTCTAGTCAGTATCATTGGGGAAATACAATCCCTCAATAAACATACAAGGCAAGCTTCAAAATACAAAATGGCAAGGATTCCAAAGACAACACTAAAGCTTTCTTCAGTGTTGTTCATAATCTACAGGGGAAATCTCAGATCGGGTCACAGTTAATGTAAATGGTCACAAAGTACACTTATCTGACTGACATTACCAATTCCTTGTCAGACAGTTTGAATGTGGATTTTACCACCCTGTCATTACACAAGGGCCACATTTCCAGACCTGAAGAATGTAAAACCTGATGATTCACAGACACTCTAGTTAAAACATCTCTTTAACAAAGTACACACCACAGTGGCAATGGTACTGGACAGTGTCCCTGGCTGTGTCATACACAAGCTGACATATGAAGTCACCACTCACCGAAACGCTCTGTCCAGATGCAATCTCTATACAGGTTACATACTTGTGGAATGACACACGGTAATGGTGTTCACAGTCCACAAGGGTTGAGCTACAATGTCTCCTTCTTCTTCTTCTCCTTTCGGATGCTCCCATTAGGGGTCACCACAGTACATCATTTCTTCCTGCCCTCTGCATCTTGCGCTATCACACCATCCACCTGCATGTCCTCTCTCACCACAGCCATAAACCTCATCTTAGGCATTACTCTTTTCCTGTTACCTGGCGGCTTCATCCTTAGCATCTATTTCACAATATACTCTGCATCCCTCCCCAGCACATGTACAAATCAACTTAATCCTGCCTATCTGGCATGGTCTACTAACCTTCAAACCTGGCCTGACCCTCTAATATACTTATTCTTAAACCTGTCCACCCTCATCACACCCAGTGCAAATGTTAACACAAATTGATTAAGGGTAGAACTATAACAGGTCCTGGAAACTCTCATCCTATAAGCCAGACCAATGTTATCTGGAAGGGTATGGAGAACAGCATTATGGAACTCATTAACAGAGACATTATGAACTTGCAAATACTGCACCATACCCACTTAGGTTCTCTAAAGGCCAGATCATGGCTCCTACACCTAGTAGACTTCAAGCCAGTCAACAAGGCTATAGGTGAGGGAGGGGAGGTCAACACAGCCAATCTATAGCTCACCAGCAATTCATACCCATCCCACATACTGGTATTATACATAACCTCAACAGACTGGCCATAAATGATTGTTAGATGATGGCTTGACAACTGATGCACAGATATAGGACACACAGTAACATTTGCAGCCTCCATGTACTATTCTATGCCAGTAATAAGTGGTATTCACCTGTACTCAGTCCTGGGACCACTCCTGTTTGGCATATAGCTTTCTTAGGTACAAGCAAACACAGTAGGGATATGTCTGCCCACGTTTGATGACAATGCATACTGTGAGCTATACTTTATTCTCCAGATGACACACACATCCTCCAAAAGGGTATCATACAGACAGATACCTGGTGTCAAACTCATGCTGTAAAGCTATAAGCCACAGAAAGCATAGTTATCCACTTTTGGAAAACAAAGTATCCCCAGAGTGCCACATAGGTAGTAGCCTCCAAAATGTGGAACAGGTACTAATGTATACATAGAGCCATATGTTAAGTCATCTCTCCTTTGATAATCACATTACCAAAGGGTTTTGGAAAACCCTGTGTGGAGCACATAAGCAATAAAGGGTTTGCATGCAGATCCACAGAGGTTGTTGCACACCTATAATGATTAGTCATCTTTGCCAGACTTTGCTTGCTTTAGAACAGGTTTCAAATATACCTCAAGCACAAACCCTCACTCACACTCTTCAATAGAAACCGTGATGAGTGGATGTGAAATGAAAGACATAGCCCAAAGGATTACTGCAGTGGCTAAGCTTGTCACTAGCATACAGAAGTGCCCTAAGGTCTGGAAAGCGCCAGCACACTCTGGCAAAGATAACAGATGCAGTCATGGAGAAAGCAGAGTACCCACCTATGAAATACTTGAGGTCACACGTATGTATATGGATTTGCCCCACAGCTACCTTACATGTGTAATGCACATACAGTTGTCATTGTGATATGTCATACACTAGAAAAATCAAAATCCACTCCACGTTGACCAACGGTGTCACACACACAGTCAGCAAGTGTGAGATTCAAACTTTTTCCAAACTACATTATGATACTACAGCAGTATGCATTTATACGACGTGCTATACATATTAATGAGATTTTATCTTTCCACAGGTATATTTGTAGGATGGTGACATCATCAGACTTGATAAAAATGAGTATACCACTTTTAAGGTGTGTGAGTAGTCTCCAAAAAGGTTGCTCTTCTCCAAGAAGACACACACACTTAGCACATGCAGGATTCAAACCCCTACCTAACTACATTATGATACTACAACAGTAAGCATTTACACAACACACTATACCCATTACTGGGATTGTATTGTTCCACAGGTGTATTTCTAGGATGGTGACATCATGAGATTTGACAAAGATGAGTATACCACTTTTAAGGGGTGTGAGTAGTCTCCAAAAAGGTTGCTCTCTCCCCAGGGAGAGAGAGACAGACACACACACACACACACACACACACACACACACACAGTTGGCAAGGGCGGTGTTCTTAATCCAAACTAAGTACGTCTTTACACTTCAGCAAGCAATATGGAGTTACAGGGTGCAATACAGACATTACTTGCTGACAGTTTGCACAAAGGTTTTTTTTTCATATTTGCTAACCTCAGCAGGCTTATCAGACTAGGTGTATTGTGAGTGTATTGTATGTATAGGCCATGACCATATCATATATGGGTTGATGCACCACATGCTGGCATACACAGGGTCAAACCTTGAGTAGTATCTTACTTTCACCTACATGATACTGCAATATAGCAGAAAGATGATAAACTTCAACAACTGGCTGAGCTTCTGGTGTCATTCAAAGGGGATCCAGTCTCTGTCTGCCTGTGATGACATGATAGACAAGCCTTGCTGCTTCGCTACAGATGGCTTGCACCAGTTGCTCCTATACTTCTGAATACTGGCCAAGGCTCTTGCTGTCCCCATATTACCTTTTTTAGGCAAGGCTCAAAGATCCATAGGTTCATAGGTAGGTACTAGGCTATCGGCCCTGGGGCCTATACAAGCCCAGCCAAAAATGTACCCTGGCTTTTGCCACCCAAGAAATTTATTTTCCTGTGCCACTGTCAAGCAGAGACAAAGAATTGATCCCCAGGGTGAATTTCCTATTTCCCATCCAATCATCAAGATTTTTCTTGAAGAGTAATAATGAGGAGCTTTGTTTGATATAGATAGGTAGTTTGTTCCAGAGAATGGGAAGTCTCTGGGACAGGAATCTATCCCTCCAGCATGTTCTGTTTATTGTGGTGACAAGGATTAGGTCCCTACAGTGTGTAGGTTCATAGGTTCATAGGTAAATACTAGGCTATCTGCCCAAGGGCATTTATAAGCCTAGTCAGAATGTGTTGGCTTTCGCCTCCCTTTTAAATTAGTTTCCAGGGCCTGTCTAGCAGGGCCACTAAAGTGATCCCAGGGGTAAATTTACAACTTCTTATCCACTCATCAAGATTCCTCTTGAAGAGACTCTGCGAGGGGCTCTACCTAACATCAACTGGGATTCTATTCCAGAGCTAGGGAAGTCTCTGGGACAGGAATCTATCCCTCCAGTATGTCCTGTTTATTGCTTTGCTGAGGTTTAATTCACTGGAGCATGAGGCTTTAAGAGATTTGTTTTTCTTGAGGTGGAGCATGACCATTAATCCCGGGTTGGACAGGGCCTTATACGTCGGGCATAGATCACCTCTGAGCAGGCAGTAAGCAACCGAGTAGAGCTGGAGTTTCTTTAGTCGAGCTGCATAGGGTATCTCTTTGAGGCCCATGATCCTCTTGGTGAGGTACTTCTGTGGTCTTACCAGCTGTTGCATGTGCCAATTAAGGTAATACCAAATGGGGCATTGTACTCTATTATGGGCCTAATGTGTGATGAGTAGAGGGGCACAATGACCTCTCTTGAGCTAGAGGTGAACCCTTTCGTGATTAGGTGGGCTACATAGAAGGAATATCTAACCACTTTGGCAATGTGATTATCAAAGGAGAGGTTACTATCTAACTGGGTCTCCAGGTCCCTAATTACATTTTCCGTACCTAGTGGATTACCACCTATGTGGTAATTCGTGGGTACTTTGCTTTTTCCAAAGGGGATGACTATGCATTGTTTGGCATTCCGCTTGAGGCCATGGTTTTGACACCAGGTATCTGTCTCTGTAAGACCCTTCTGGAGGATGTCTGTGTCATCTGAAGAGTCAATTATGGCCCCCAGTTTGCAGTCATCTGTGAACTTGGTCAGCCATAGTCTTCCCATGCTTGCCTGTACCTCAGAGAAGTATATACTGAACAGGAGGGGTCCCAGGACTGAGGCCTGTGGGATGTCACTTGTGACTGGTTTAGAGTTGGACATGGCAACCGCAACTCTGACCATGTGTGTTCTATCTGTGAGCCAGTTGGCCACCCATCACGTGACATAGGGAGTTAATGTTCAAGCTGGTAAGCTTGTCTATGATGCCAGAGTGGGGAATGGTGTTGAAGGCCTTAGTGAGGTCCAGGTAGGCTGTGTGGACTACCTTCCCTTCATCTATGGCCTTGGTAACTGTTTCAAATAAGTCAACTAGGTTTAGGAGGCAGAATCTGCCTTTAACAATGCCAAATTGGGTAGGTTCCAGTGCCTGGAGGTTCCCAATGTCTCTGTTTATGAGTTCCATGATAATTTGCTCCATAGCTTTGCAGACCAGGCTGGTGGATAGTTCCCAGGTTCTGTTGTGACACCACCTTTGTGGAGTGGGATGACTGTTGCTATACGCCATTCTTTGGGTACATAGCCTGTGGTAAAGCTGAGTCTGAACAGTGAATTTAGGTGAGGGTTTAGTTCCTTTTGGAGCTCATGTAAGACGCAACCTGGGACATCATCCGGTCCCATTGATGCTATGTTCTTAGCTTTGGAGTGGGCTGTTTTTACCTGCATGTCCATGATGTCTGGGGCTCTGCATTCTTCTGGGATGGACACAGGCCCTTTTGTGGGTGGGGGGGTGAAGTTTGCAATAAACTTGTCTGCCAGGATATTGGCAATGTCAGTTGGTTCAGTGTATTTTTTACCATTTTGCAGTAGCTCAAAGCATATCTGAGTGTTGCCACCTAAATGTTTGCTATAGCTAAAGAAGGCTTTGTGGTTATCTTTAGATTCCTTGGCAATTTTTCTTTAGAAACTGGCCTTGGATGATTTTATGAGCGATCATAGTTTCTTGCTAATAATGATCAGTGATGCCTTTCCTTTTTGGAATTTTGCTCTATCATGTAGTAGTTTCCTCCTTCTGTTGTATAGCTTATTTATGGCCAAGGACCACCAGACTGGTTTCCTCTTTTTGGAGGAGTGAGTGTTGGTTTTACTTGAGATGGCTCGATCCATGCATCCCTGTAGATGCTCATATAATGCACTTGTAAAGGATTCTGTGGATTGGATAGCATTATCCTGTAGAAAGGGGGCTTGAAACTTTCCACTTCGGTCTTGAGAAGTGTGAAGTTTGCTTTTGAAATATTTTTCACAGTGGTTTCCTTGACTGGGGGTGGGGTTGGGATGTGGCTGTCCAGTGTGATTACTTTATGATCTGATCTTACCAGCGAGGGGTTTACCTTTGGTGTGGAACACTGATCCCCTATGTTGGTGATGATCGGGTCCAGTATGTTGTTACCTCTAGTCTATTGTAACTCAGCATAGCAGGATCTGTGTAGGTAAGCAGTCTCCCAGCTCTTACATTAATTTTTTAACAAGTCCTGAGAAACTCTCGCCCCCAGTGCTTCTACTCTCAGGATATGCTGCAGTCTGGCATCTTTTTTCTATCGGCTATTTAACTGAATATCTGAATCGCTTCTTAGCTGTTAAAGTGCCGGACTTGTATATAAGTATATAGATAGGTTATTTAGTATATTTTAACCCAGAGAATGCCTAGTTACATTATATTCTAGCTAGTTTCTTATTGCTGATAATTTGATACTGCCTAATTGCCATTCTAAAAGCTACTAATGATTTTCATGGTTATTTAGACATTGATATTTAAATATGTGTTTTAGTTTATGTCTAACTGCTACTCTGAAGTCTTTTTTGTATACAGTGTATTCTAAAAGTTACTTAATGATTTTCATGGTTATTTAGACATCAGTATTTAAATATGTTTTTTTAGTTTATGACTAGCTGCTACACTGAAGTCTTTTTTGCATAAAGTGTATTTAACTACATCAAAGTAAAACTGCCATTGCTTTAATTTTGCTTGGGTATCCATAGAGCAGTTTACTTAACCTTTTCCTTTCTGGTTCCTTTAAGTGAGCAACCCACCTGCCAGTGCATACCCCCCAACTTCAGTCTCCTGCTATCTACCTGAGGCCCAGAGATAATCCTGAATTCTGTAAAGTGTCTGATACCTACTCCTGAGATTGGAAAGAGTCTTGTTTTCCCTATGTTATACTGCCTTTTGAAGCAGGAATATTTTTTTGGAAGTATGTACAAAATACTCCTACCATCTTAAACTGCAATAAACTCCTGTCTTAGTTTGTTTAAGTGAGATTTCCCTGCAGGACTATCAGCAGCCATAGTCTCTTATTATAATACATCTTGCCTGCTAGAGTTAACACCCCCCATATTGTCTCTTATAGTCACATTCCCTATACCCTCCTTAGCCTCTCTTCTAACACTCTCCCCCCACTTGTAAATTATATATTTATTCTTCTCACCTCTGCCATCCCCTAGTCTCTCTAAAACCCTTTTGGTAGAATCTACTTACATTACCTGCAATAACCATTAAAGGGCAGTAGATCTACCTATTCATCCATCACTTAGCTTGCTCCTATATTTCAGCCTTTAAACCTTATTTTTGTCTCCCTCTTACCTCTGTTACTCCTGAACCTATTTCTTTGCCTTTGAATCAACCCTTAGTCAGCTCTCCTTTCACTCAGCTATTTTAGTCTCTCACCTCCTAGATACATTACTTTGGACTTAACTCCCTAATCACTGATTATTTTCCCTCAAAACCTGTCTTCTTGTCTGAACCCGCTCCGTTCGCCCTGCGGGCTCACTCTGTTCCCCTACCCTACCCCCAAATCCCACCCACCCCAGTGGTCCTACACTTATACTTCCTAAACTACATCCTCTCTCTCATCCAACCAATTAATTGCCCCAACCACTTACTCCACTTAGCTACACCCTCCTCCTCTTAAAGTGCTTTTCCATACCCTATAGCACTACTCCTCCCTCTCCTTAAGTCTCTCCCACTCTCACTAGTTCCTCATTATCTTATCCCAGTCTACCTACATTGTATTTTTATGGGTATTCATAACAATATGTAAACTACAATGAAAGTTATCATAACCAACTTAATACTCTTAACCATATTTTTACCTGCCCTCATCTCTGCCTATCTCCTAACCTGTTTTGAAAAGTCTGATCTCTTCCAAAATAACTACTCTCCAAAACATACAACCATCCATGATATCTCCCACTCCCATATACACATTAACGTCATCTCCACTCCTTGCTATATGCTACCTCAATACCATCAATGCACACACATTAAGTACAACAACCTCTTAATAAGAAAATGGAAACTTCTAATTAATTATTCATACAACCCAGTATTTAAGCTAAAGAACCCTACCTTACAGGATGGGGACATCCGCCCTAAATCTGGCCCAACCTATGCCTCTATAGTAAATATTCACTGCACCACACCCTCAAACCTTCCAACCCAGACCAAATTCTCCAACTCTCTACTAATAGGACATCTCAATATCCGCAGTATCAACAACAAAATTGCCCATCTCCATGCCCTCCTTGATAGTCACTCCTTTGACATCTTCTGCCTTACAGAAACTCGGTTAAAACCTGGAACTAAGGATAATGACATTATCCCCCCTGGCTATAACATATTGAGACAAGACCGCTTAAAATGTAAGGGTGGGGGAGTAGCACTCCTATATAAAAATGGCCTACAGATCTCCTCTATAACTTATAACCCCCCTCTGGACAATAAGGCTGAAGTCCTCATCTCCAGACTTCAAATCAACCCTAACAAATCCCTTTATGTGATCTGTATCTACCTGCCCCCCGGTAATAACAACATTATAATAGAAGATATTCTTAGCTGGGTGTCCTCAACTTACCCACAAGAAACAATAATATTAAGTGACTTTAACACTGACTGGAAAACCATCAGTGCTAATAACCCTTCCTCACATATTAATCTTTATGGCTTTATTCAAACTATCACCTTGAATACCAGAATCAACAAACCAACCAAAAAAGAGAGCACCTTAGACTGGATACTTATTAATAAACATCCACATACTTACAATGTAGGAACCTTACCAGATGATCTAAGTGATCATACTATAACTTACATTATAAGACAAATTAATTACATTTCTAACACCCCTACTTATAGGATCTCACGAACCAAGAAACACTTTAACCCTGTACTATTCCGAAACTATCTCAATGCATGTGACTGGAAACCTCTAAAAATACTCCCACTAGATGAGGCTGTTAAATATTTTAACTCTAAATGTCTAGCAATCCTTGATGAGCATGCACCTAAACGATCTATTAGAATGAAATCCAAACCAGCCCCCTGGCTTTCAAAAGAAACCAGACAGAAAATTCTACTTAGAAACAAAGCATGGGCTAAGTGGAGAGCTAACAGAACTTCCCCTGAACAACAAACTTTTAGACAACTAAGAAACATAACAAAAAAGCTATACTCACTGACAAAAATAACTACTATTGTAAACTACAGCAAACACACCAAAAGAATCCACAGAAATTTTGGACTAGCTTAGATAGACTCCTTCACCCTGGCCACTCTAGCACACCATCCCCTCAAGATGCTGATCATAATACCACACATCAAATGGCCAACAACTTCGACCATACAATCTCTAGCCAGTCAGCTTTCCACTGACAACACAAGGCTCCCAACCTCTTTACCTGGATATTTACCAACATTCCAATTTCAACCTATCTCAACCATTCTCATCTACAAAATCTTACTAAAACTTAAGCCTTGTACTCCTTCAGCTGATCAGTTACCTTCTGAATATTTGCAAAAAGCAGCCAAAGTCATTGCCTTTCCCATATCCTTCCTAATTAACAGAACCATCAATGAGGGAATCATCCCAGACATCTGGAAAATCTCCCAGATCATCCCCCTACATAAAGGTGGTAAATCTAACGATTACTCTAACTACAGACCAATAGCTCTACTATCACCTTTAGCAAAAGTCATGGAAAAATGCATTCACCACCAGCTATTAGACCACTTAACTAAACACAACATACTGGCTAACTGCTAGCATGGCTTTAGGCCATTTCATAGTACCACCACCGCTCTCCTATCTTTCACTGAGTCCATTAATAAGAACTGTAATAACAACATCCTCTCTTCTGCTCTCATCGACCTTTCAAAGGCTTTTGATATGGTAAACCTCCCCCTGCTTATAAATACTCTTGAATCTCTTTCTCTGGATACCCTAGCTATATGATGGTTTAAGTCCTGCCTCAACAATAGGCAACAGGCAGTTCTCTGGGAGCACAAACTATCATCCCACCTGCCAGTCACCCTTGGAGTCCCTCAGGGCTCCATTTTAGGACCTCTTCTTTTTTCTTTATTCATCAATGACCTTCATGTAGCAATCCCTGAAGCCACCTGTATTCAATATGCCGATGATTCCACGCTTATATTTTCTGATAACTCCATTTCTGAACTACACTCACTAACTCAAAAAGTATTCAACTCAGTAGAAGTTTGGTTCTTGAAACGCTGCCTCCTTTGGAATGCCAAAAAAACTAAGCTCCTACTCTTTACACCTACCAGTAGGTCCTCTCCTATAGACTTCTCTGTAAAATCCAACAATGGCACCCTTATCTTCCCCGACCCTACCACCAAACTGTTAGGAGTCACAATCGACAACAACCTTAACTTCGATAGCCATATAAATAACACCATACAAACAGTAAACAGAAAAATGGGCTCCTTATATAGAATCAAACCCTTCTTATCTCCAACAGCTAGAACCACTATTGCCCACTCTCATTTAATCTCATCTCTTCTTTACACCTCACCTATTTACACTAATCTAAAAAAAATAATAATCTTCTCAAACTAGCAAGCTCCTACAACAATATTGCCAGATTTGCCACTGGTAATGCATTTCAAATTCACCACTGTCTGAATCTAAAGCAGCCTTCCTAACTTGAACTTGAAAGGCTTGAACTTCCTAACATTCTGATTTTTTCCCAACTTACCATTGCCCATAAGATCTTTTACCAACCAAATAATACTCATATACTTGCTAACCTCATTACCCCTTATAATAATCTTAATTCTCTACGCTCTTCTAGCAAACTGCTTGCTAGCATAAGTAAGTCCAATAACTTGGCAGGTGACACCCTTTTCTCCAATACTGCTGGAAAAAACTGGAACCTTCTACCTATAGATCTAACTCTACTACCTTCACTGTCACTCTTTAAGCAGAAACTCAAAAGACGCCTAAAAACTCACTGGTTATGTCCCTGCAGTAACCCTGACTAATTTTCAACCATTCCCTACTTCTACCTTCACACTGCCTCTGGATACACAATCATACTCTGCGTACCCCTTGGTATGCAGAAACTGGTACTAATAAGATTAATATAACTTCCAGTATTTATGTAAACTATCAATGAACTTTAAAGTACCTCATATATCATATAGTAAGAAGACTTATATAATCCTTCATACTCATCCTTCTTAGTATTGTACTTCTTCTAGACTCCTTTTTTGTATTCTAATTTCCTCCTACTTTATTTGTTATACATCTGTATATTATATTTTGTGCTATGTTTGGAGCTTTTCTTCCTGGGCCTCTACTGAAAATGGAATATATCCAGTTAGACTAGCCTGGTCAACAAATGTAAAATAAAATAAATAAATAGTGAGCATGATGACCAGCTGTTCCAGGGCGTTTGAGTTTATAAACTCTAGGAAGCACTGGGCAAAGGAGTTTGTACTTCAGTAATTCTCCCAGTCAATGTTTGGGTAGTTGAAATCTCCTAATATCATGGCGTTTGGTAGGACCTTTATATTTTCCAGTGCTCTCAGGAATGCTGAGTGAGGGTCCTGAGACAAGGTAGGTGATCTGTAGCAGGCTACGATCTGATAAGCAGCTTTGCCCACTGTTAGCTGCACTTGGATGGTCTCTGAGGCCTCCTGCTGGGCCACTAACCTGGAGGTGTGGGTATCCTTTATGAAAATGGACACACCCCCTCCTTTTGTATTTCGGTCTGAGTTTTGGGACCAAAGCTCAGAGAGATTGGGATTTCTTTAAGTGGAGCATGTCCAACACCTCTGTGTTTGACATAGCCTTGTATGTTAGGCAGAGATCACCTCTGAGTAGGCGATATGTGACAGAGTAAAACTGGAGTGTTTTGAGACGGTCTGTGTAGGGCATGTATTTGAGGCTACTAATCCTCTTTGTGAGGTATTTCTGCAGGCTTTCCAGTTGTTGTAGATGTCTTGTGAGGTACATACCAAAAGGGGCGTTGTACTCTATAATGGATCTAATGAGTTATGAGTAGAGGGGAACAATGACCTCTTTTATTTCTGCATGAGAAACCTTTTGTGATGAGGTGTGCCATGTAGAAGGATTTCCTGACTACTGTGGCGATGTCATTATCAAAGGAGAGTCTACTGACCACCTGTGTCCCAAGGTCTCTTATCACACTTTTTGTGTTAAGTATACTACCGCCTATGTTGTAGTTCATGGGTACAGAGTTTTTACCAAAGGGGATTGAGCTTGAGGCCATGGCTTTGACACCAGGCTTCTGTCTCAGTGAGGCCCTTTTTTAGGATGTCCACATCATTAGTAGTTTCAATTATGGCTCCTAGTTTGCAGTCATCTGGGAATTTCATTAGCCAAAAACCTTCTGATTTAGCCTGTACTTCAGGGAAGTAGATACCAAACAGGACAGGACACAGGACTGAATGCTGTGGTACTCCACTTGTCACTGGTCTGAAGTCAGACTTGAAGTCTGCTACTTTCACAGTGTGGGTTCTGTCAGTGAGCCAGTTGGCAACCCATCTTGTGACATAGGGATTTATACCTAGTTTAGTGAGTTTATCTATAATTCCAGAATGGGGGATGGTGTCGAAAGCCTTGGCAAGATCTAGCTAGGCTGTGTGAACCACCTTACCCTTGTCTACAGCTCTGGTGACTGCTTCAAGGAAGTCTATCAGGTTTAGGAGACATGATCTGCCTTTTACAAACCCAAAATGGTTGTGGTCCAGAGTTTGGAGATTACCAATGTCTTTGTTTATAAGTTCCATGATGATACGTTCCATTGCCTTGCAGACCAGACTCATCAGGCTAATGGGGCACTAGTTCCCGGGGTCCATGGTGGCTCCCCCCCTTGTGTAGTGGGATAACTGTCGCTGTGCACCATTCAGCAGGCACAAAGCCTGAAGTGAGGCTATGAATGAACATGGTACTTAGGTGTGGTGCCAGTTCGTTCTGTCGTTCATGTAGAATGCAGCCTGGGATGTTATCTGGTCCCATGGATACTGTGTCCCTGGCTTTGGAGAGTGGTTTTTACCTGTGCAGCCATGATGACAGCAGCTTTACATTCTTCCGGTATAGAGATGGGCTCTTTCATGGGTGAGAGGGGGGCAAAGTTAGCACTGATCCTATCTGCCAGGATGTTGGCAATATTAGTTGGGACTGTATATTTAGTGCCATTTTGCTGTAACTCAGAGCAGATCTGCGTGTTGCCATTGTGATTCTTGACATAGCTATAGAATGCTTTGTGGTTGTCTTTAGAATCAGTGGTGATTTTGTTTTCGTAACTAGCTTTGGAGGATTTTATCAGGGATCGCAGCTTCTTACTGAGGCTGACCAGGGAGCTCCTCCATTCATGGGTTTTACCCTCTTTTGCAACAGTTTCTTCCTTCTGTTGTGCAGTTTGTTTATGGCAGGGGACCACCAGATTGGCTTCCTTTTCTTGTAGGATAGCGTCTTGGTTCTGTTTGGGATAGCTTGATCCATGCACCCATGTAAGTGCTTATAAAGTGCAATTGTGTAGGATTCAGTAGTCGTAACTGTATTGTCCATCTGCATGGGTGTCCTGAAGTTCATCACTTCTGTGTTAAGAAGCATGAAGTTGTCTTTGGAGAAATTTTTTAACATGGTTTCCTTAATGGGGGGTGGAGGCAGAATGTGGAAATGTAGGGTAATTAGCTTATGGTCAGATCAGACCAATGAGGCATTGACTTCCGGTGTGGAACACCAGTCACTCAGGACAAACCAAACCCCATAACCAACACAATTAACCACAAAGTGAGCTAAATGCTACTCATTGCCAGAGGTCTCAGGCTGCAGATGCACACACTCGAGAAACTTCTCAGTATGGAGAATATTGATATCTGTGCAGTAACACAAACCTAGTTCAAGGCTCCAGAGAGCACACCAGCACTACCAGGATACTACTCATTTCATACCTTCCAGCATCAGAACCTGGATCATAGCACATAGGGTGGGGATGTATCCATATTCATCAAGGATATCTACACCTCTCTCTACATGCTCTCTACAGGATATATACCCATAGAATGTTGCACAGCAATGTTCTTCCCACTCCACAGGGGTAGGGCCAGAAAAGACCCTTGGCATTCACGCTCTATGAACCTGATGAGTCTGATCTGTAAGGCAATGGAGCCAATCATAATGGAAGTCAACAATAAAGACATTGGGAATCTTCACACAGTTGAGCACACCCAGTTTGGCTTCGTCAAATGCAGATCACACCTCCAGAACTGGGTGGATTTCTTTGAGACAGTTACTCAGGCTACAGATGATTGAAATGAGCTCCACACACCCTACCTATACCTTGCTAAGGCCTTTGACACCATTCCCCAGTCAGGTATCATAGATGAACTCACCAACCTGGGCATGAATCCATACATCACAAGATGGATTGCAAACTGGCTCACAGATAGATCCTACAAATTAAGAGTTGCTGGCTACATGTCAGACTCTACACCGATAACAACTGGTGTCCCCCAGGGTACAGTCCTGGGGTCCGTCTTGTTTGGTATAGACTTCTCAAAAGTACATGCCAACACAGGAGGGTTGTGGTTGACTAAGTTTGCTGGGAACTGTAAAGTTTTTGCCATAATAGATTCCCCGCATGACACAAATATTCTCCAGAAAGGACTCTATGAGACAGATGTGTGGTGTCAGAATCATGGCCTCAAGCTCAATGTGGAAGAATGCATAGTAATCCCCTTTGGTGAAAACAAAGTACCCACAAACTACCACATAGGCGTTACCCCTTTAAAACTGACAAGGTAATAAGGGATTTGGGGACACAAGTAGATAGTCATCTTTCCTTTGACAACCATGTTGCCAAAGTGATTGGGAAATCCTATGTGGCCCACCTAATCAACAAAGGGTTTGCATCAGGATCAAAAGAGGTAGTAGTGGCCCTCTACTGTTAAGTCATCAGACCCATCATTGAGTACAATGCACCATTTTGGATATACTCAACTAAGCATATCCAGCAGCTGTAGAGACCACAGAGGTACCTCACCAAGAGGATTACTGGCCTCAAACAGTTGTGTTATGCAACACAACTGGTAAAACTAAATCTGTTCTCTGTTGTATACCGCCTACTCAGAGGCACACTCTGCGTAACATACAGAGGCATGTCCAACACATAACTGTTGAACATGCTCCATCTACGGATAACAAAATTGAGTCGCACTACACACTCCAGGGATATGAGCCTCATCACAACAATGAATACAACATGCTGGTGGGATAGAGTACCATCCCAGACACTTGCCTTACTGTGGAACAGAGTCCCAATGTACATTAGACAGAGCCCCTCGCTGACACTCTTTAATAGGAACCTTGATGAGTCGATGGGAAACAGACAATTCACGCCAGGCATCACATCAGCAGCCCCACTAGAAAGGGGCTTAAGGTAATAACCATTAGAACTAGGGCTTGGGAGACTACCTAATGGGGTGGTGAAAGCTGCACAACTTGCCTAGGCTAATATATGCCTTTGTGAGGATAGTCTACTACATACCTATGAAGCTATGTGACAGGTACATGTCTACAGATAGTAGCTGTGTACTTCATTGTACAGTCATGTTGCACAGCAGGCACATGGATACATACATTAGTATGGCCAGAGTGTGCAGCTATCATCACACATGGGGTTAGTTCCCTAGGCCTCTGTGTAGTAGAGCTGATGAAGTGATCCATGGTGTGACAGTTCAGTTTCATATACACTCATTAAGGCTCCTCTAGAAAGAGTGTCAGTTAGGGACTCAGCTTAATGTAGGTTGGGAGCCTGTTCCAAAGCAAGTGAAGTCTGTGAGTTAGTAATGTATCCCTCCAACAAGTTCTATTTATTGTTGTGATGATGATATCCCTAGAGCATGTGGCACAGTGAGCTTGGGTTTACTTCAGTTAGCGCATGTACATCAGTTCTGCATTGGACATGGACCTGTCTGCTGGGCAGAGATCGCCTGAGTAGACAGCATGCAACAGAGAACAGATTGAGTTAAATTCAGTCTTGTTGCATAGGGAAGCTGTTTGAGGCCAGTAATCCTCTTGTTGAGGTACTTCAGTGGTCTTTCCAGCTGCTGAAGGTGCCTAGTCACATTCATCACAAGTGTGCCGTGATACTCTCTGATGGGTCTGATGACTGATGAGTAGAGGGAACCTCCTTTGACCTTCATGCAAAGACATTGGCAATTTGTGGGAACACATAGCATAATTTTCTAACCACTTTGTGAATGTGTTTCTTGAAGTAGAGATGACTATCTACATGTGTCCATAGATCCCTTATTATTACCTCCATATTTAGGGTGTTGGCACCTATGTGGTATTTGTATGACTGTAGTTCGAGGCCATGATTTTGACTCCACATCTGCCTGACTGAGACCCTTTTTAAGGATGTCTCTGTTGTCCCAAACATCAATTATGACAACCTTTTTGCAGTCATCCACAAACTTTGCTAACCATAGCCCTCGTGTGTTTGACTATATTTCTGAAAAGTATACACCAGACAGGAGGGGTCCCAGGTCTGAGCCATGGGGGACAGCAGTTGTTACCAGCTTGAATGGGTGACCACAATTCTTACCTTGTGGGTCTATCTGTGCCCCAGTTGGAAATCCATCAGATGACATACGTGTTTATGCACAGGTTGTTGATTTTGTGGATACAACATGTGTGTGGGATGTTAGAAAAGGGCTTTTTAAGGTCTATGTAGGCCGTGTGGAGCTCATTTCATTGATGTATGTCCTGGGTGACTGCCTTGAAAACTGTCAGCAGGTTTAGGAACCATGATCTGCCCCTGACCAAACCAAAATGGGTGGGGTTGGGTGTTTGTAGGCTCCCAATAGCTCTGTTTATGAGTTCCATAATGATGGACTCCATGGCCTTGCAGATCAGGCTTATTAGGCTTATAAGACAATAGTTCCCATGGTCTGTTGTGCACCAATGCTTGTGGAGTGTGCCAAACATTGCTGTAACCCATTCAACAGTTTCATATCCTGTACAGAGGGTGAGTCTCAACAGACTGTTCAGGTGCAGGGTCTGTTTGTTTTGGAGTTCACATATAACACAACCAGGGAAACCATGTCATCCCATATACGCCGTGTTTAACCATTGTATATGTGATTTTTGGGTTTTCACAATCTCCAGGTATGGTAATGGGCCCTTTTGTCAGTGAGAGGAGGGTAAATATGTATGAACCTGTCTGACAAGATGTTGGCAATGTAAGTCATGTACATGTATTCATTTACACTTTCCACTGACTCAGAACATATATGAGTTTACATTGATATTTATGACATAACGAAAGAAAGCTTCATGGTTCTTTATGGACCCTTTGGCAATATTTTTGCCAAACATGGCTTGGATAATGTTAGGAGTGCTCATTGTTTCTTGATGATACTGATTGGAGATTTATTGATCTTCTTTGCATTTTCACTTTCATTGAACAACTTAAGTACTTGTAGTACATAGTTTGATTATGACAGGGGTCCAATATATTATATGGGTCTGTTTTCATATCACTGTGTGCATGGCAGGATTGGTGAATAGTTACAAGTGTCTGGAGTAAGAACTGCAACTGCCAGATATGTGTGGCCCACTGCTGTACTCAGACATGGCATAAGTGTGTGAGCATGCCCAGTATGACCTTTCAGTATATTGTTGACTGACATTTGCTTAATTTATTTAAGTGTGTGAGCATGCTCTCAATGGGCATATATACTATATGTGTGTGAAAAATCAAGTTGTTTTTTACTTCAGGGCTCACCTTTGTGTTGTACATCAACAGGAAGCATGCTGTGCCTGCAGGGCTTCCATGAGTCAATTTGCAGAGACTTATCAACATGTCTACATACAGGGGGGACAGCTATTATTTGACCATTTCTACCCCGGGGGGCACACTTGATTGTTACTGTGGGTGTACATATGATGAAGGGTACGCCTGACACTTATACACATTTGCTAGGCCTGCACTGCTATGTCAGGTTCTCCATTTCAGTCAGTACTGTTGCCTGTCATACTGGCTTGAGGCATACCACTGTACTACAGACCTTAGCTTCCAATTACATGCATATTAGTTTGTGACTTCATAGCCTACCCAACTCACATCGCACTGCCTGGCCTGCTGTTATCTGTCTGCATAGGCATGGGGGGAGGTTACTCATATGCCTCTTAAGAGGGCATGATACAGCATTTGTTTGTGTTTGCGTTTGTCTACAATTGTCCTGCTGGCTGTGACTGTTAGGTATGTGACCCCCACAACTGGTATGTGTGAGTGACTTAAGTTGTGTCTGTGCCAGGGAAATGCTGTCATGGTTTAGTGGTTCAGTACTGTGACTATAGTGCGCAGTATCCTGAGTTTGAGCCCTGTCACTGCTTTTTATTTTCCTGCTGGGCAGACCTGACTGGTTAAGGAATAGTAAAGCAGGTGTGAGTGTGTTTACCTGACTTTGACCAACTTTGCCCAACTTTGCTCGACTTTGCCCATCATTGTCCAACTTTCCCCGATGTTGCCTGACATTGCGCTGGTTAGCGCAGTGCACAGCTATGTGCAATTGTATTTAAATATGCTCAATGCTGGTAAAATTTGCTTAGCAGTGCTTTATATTGCTTAAAATAGGGACCCATGCTTCAGTTGGTGCTGCAGGGCTGCCTATGTCGGATGCACATATTACACTCCCTATACATGCTTGAAAACAGGTAATGTCAAGTTAGGCATCCCTTTTACTGTATGTGTGAGTCAGAGAGAGGTATCATTTCCAGGGGTCTTACTGAGTCAGTGTATGCTATGTGTTGCCTCAGGTTGTTCCTCCTCCAAGTCACACTGTGCCTGTGCAGGCCTTGGCAATGGTGGGGGCCGTTTGGCCTTGCCCCCATGCTGTTCCTGCTGCAGCTGTTTCTGCAGGATCATATTGTGTAGCATGGCACATACCATGACAATTTGGGTGCATGTAGTTGGTGAGTACTCCAAGGCTCCACCAGATGTGTCCAGGGACCGGAACCGTGACTTGAGCATCCCAAACACACGATCAATTATGTTTCTTGTTTGTGCATGTGCCTCATTATGGAGTTCTTGTTCGGGTGTATTTGCATTTCTGATGGGTGTCATCAGCCACGGCTCCAGTGCATATCCAGCATCCCCCACTAGGTGACCATCAGGGATGTCCCCATTGGCAAATCTCTGGTACAGCTGTGTCAGATGCCAGATGTAGGAATCGTGATAGCTTCCAAGGCAGCCAGCACACACATTCATTATTATGCCCTGGGCATCACACATGACCTGGCAGTTGATGGAGGGGAAGCCCTTGCGGTTGATGTAGACCCCACCCCACTCACCGGGTGGTGCTTTGATGTGTATGTGCGTGCAGTCTATTGCACCCACTACCTCAGGGTATTCTGCTATTTGGTGGAAAAGACGCATATTGTTGGCCAATGCCTCATGGGAATTGGGGAAATATACGGGCTCACTGACATGTGCTGACATGACATCCAGGAACTGGTGCAGTACCCTGGATGCTGATGCCTGTGAAATTCCCATCATATCACCAGTTGGTCTCTGGAAGGTACCTATAGCTAGTATTCTTAGGCCAATGCATATCTTGGTATCTACTGGGATAAGTTCCCCTCTGTTGGATCAGTGTGTGAGGCATGGCCGGCACAGCTCAACAATTTGCTGGAGGAGGTCTCTGTCCACCCTATAGCGCTCCACTATCTCCAGCTCATGAAGCCCCTAGTAGGTTACCCTGGGTCTGTACACTCTTCTCCATCTCCTCACTGTGGGTTGCTCAGCAGCATTCACAACATCACCACCCTCAGCACCTTGCACATGTTGGTTTATGATAGCAAGAGCAGCCCCTAACATTTTGTTTGACTTTAAAGTTTTTAAGCTTTCCCTGTTTGTATACTGCAGTATTGTAGAGTTCTTGGGAAAAAACAGGGAAGAATGCTGTTTGCAGAATTTAAAGTACTGGGCTGGGCTGGGCTAGTCTACTGCCTGTGTAATTGGCTGATTCTGATATATTTCACCTGGCAGCTCTGCTAGTTCACCTTGGTTAACTTCCTACTACTTCTTTTCCTTCCTTTTCCCTTTCTGTTTCCTCCCGGGGCAGTGCTGCGCAAATGAACGCAGATGCACACGCGCGCACACGCTGTGTGCACGTTTGCAAGAAATTTCAGATATTTTCACAGTATGCACTTTGGTTTCTGTTTTTCAAAAAGGACAACTGTAGACACGCCTCTTGCAATCCTGAGAAACTCAGGGCAAACACAAGACACTGTGCTCCAATAAGCTTACAGCCTTTCTGACACACCCCCTCATGATGTTACCAATATTCTACTCTACTGCTCACCTACTCCTACACTTACACTCTTGGGACATGGCTCACATGCTGAGAAAAATTGGGATTCACTATCCTTATCCTCATTTGCATAGAATTGCCTACTAATGCATGGTTACGTCTCTCACACTGAGCTCCCCCCCCCCCTTAGCAACCAGTACTCAGTGGCCATGTTGTCTTCAGCCTGCCATTCATCTGCATGGCAGGATAAGCTTTTTAGTGAAAATGGCTATTTTTGGCTATTTTTAAATTATTTTATTGTTTTTTAAAGTGCTGCACGTTTGTGTGGTGCTGCATTACGCTTAAACATCGGAGATCGGGGGAAAAAAAGTTAAATTTTAATAATTTTAAACATTTATAAATGCCAATGGCCTTATATGTGGCCATTGGCATGCTTCTTCAACTCTATGCATCCTTTATTTGGAGCTATCATAGCTCCGTTTAGCTATTTGCAGAACGGTACTCCGAAACCAACGGAGTACATTTCTGCAGATAACACTAATCTTCCACGGACAGGTTAGTGTTTCCTAGATTGCAAATTTACCTCATTTACATAGCTTTCAGCAGCAAATGAGGTAATTTGCATACTATGACAGTGTCCATGCAAGAATAGCTTTAGCAGCTCTCGTGCACACCCCTGCTGGTTGTACCTGGATTGCACAGCAGACATATTGCCTCCATGAGCTCCTACACTCTTCTTGTACTCCGTGCAAGCTTTCGTAAATCCGGCCCAACATCTTTAAAAAATGTGATTAAATTGTTAAATGCATTTTTAGAAGGAACTAAAAACATCTGTACAATGTATACCATTTGCGGTAAAATAACCATTTTGATTAAAATCAACCCATTTTTCATGGAAAAGAATAACTTATTCCATTTAGTTACTACTGTTTTAATATTGTTTTAAATGTTTTTATAATTTTTTGCTGATATATTTTTTACAACTTAATTTAAGAATAACCCATAAATATTTCATCTGTGTATCTTCCCATTTAAATTCAATATATTTTCATCAAATAATTTACTCTTTAATTAATAAGGTGTTGTTTTTATTTTGAGTTAAGTTTAAACCTGACATCAGTTCAAAATATGTTGATTTTTTGTATTTATTAATGAATAATTAATTATCTATTGCTAACAGCATATTGTCAAAAATAGCTGAATTTTTAACTATATTGTTAATTTATTAAAAATCCTACTATACCATTCTTAAGTTGTATGTAACTAACTAGAGGCTCAATAGACAAAGGAAATAACAAGAGAGAGAGAAGGGAAAACCTTGTTTCAAGCCCTTGCTGCTTATATCTTAATTTAACATAAGAGAATGAACTTTGATAAGGATGATCCATAAATTAAAGCAGGTTACTGAATCAAAGGCTTTAGCTACATCTGAACTGCTTATAGATCTCATTGAGTATTATTAGCATAATCATTAATTATTCTTTCATTGCTATCCTGTGTTATCTTATTTACTATAAAGCTAGTTTGGTCTCTTTCTAGTAATGAAGTAACATATTTCAGTATAATAGCAAGGGTTGAAATAAACATTTAGTAATCAATATTCAAAAATAATATACAATATAAGTAGCGTGTAGAGAAAGGCTTTTATTCTGTTTTAATGAAAAATAAATTATTGTATACGTCCATGATGGAAGTATGCTACATGTAGCTGTAATTTCTGGAAATACTTTCTGTAAAAGAAATAAAACATTCAGAGGTAATAGTTTATATAATTAGTTTATATAATTCAGGAATAATGGGATCATTAACCAGGGTTGCATTTTCTTTCAGGCGTTTAGTCCCATAGGATCACATCAGAAACTTCACCATTATTATTAAAGTCTAAAACTTGTTATATATTTGCTAGAAACTAGTCTTTAAAATTTGTTTAATTATGTTATAAAAGCTGG